>NC_073228.2:134000833-134303863 GCF_029281585.2 Gorilla gorilla gorilla
AGAGGAGCCCAGAAGATGTGTTGGATGTTACTAATCTCTACACTAAGGAACCATGGGATCATGGAACACTGTTGATAGAAGAAATGTTGGAACTAGAGATTCCAGACCATTTAGTTTATAGCCAGTGAAAATGAAGCCCAAAGAAGTTCCATTTGAGATCTCATTGTCAGGTTGTGGCAGAGCTGAAAATAAAAACCAGTCTTCTGATTCCCAGTCAATGTCTTTCTCTCTGAGCTCTTTGCAGCTTCATTAGAGACATTCTGTCAATAGTTACACCATGTCTACTTTCTGGGTAGCTGTTTTTGTTTCCCTGTTTTTTTGTTCATAAACAAGCTTAGAGCATAATAAACAAATTTTTTTTATTTTTCCTTCATATTTTCAGTGTGACTACAAAAGTTTGTAAAGATGTTAATTTTTCTAAAATTTCTAAATTTTCTAAAATTTCACCACCAAAAGTTTCTTCAAAACTACAGATGTCCAGCTACTTATCTGGTATCAAACACATCATAAATCTGTTAAATATTGATGCTTCCAGATCATTTTTCTTGATGCTCAGAATAACACTGCTGCATTTCCATTAAATTCTCAGCATTAATGTTATGCTTTGGATGTTTGTCTCCTCCATATCTCATGTTGAAATGTGATTCTCAATGTTGGAGGTAGGGCCTGGTGGGAGGGGATTGGACCATGGAGGCAGATTCCGTGAATGGCTTAGCACCATCCCTTTGGTTAGTGAGTTAGCACTCTGAGTTCCTGTGAGATCTGGTTGTTTAAAAGAACATGCCACTCCCCCTGCCCCTCTTGCTCCCTGTTTTGTCGGGTGACATGCCTGCTCCCTCTTCACTTTCCACAAGCACTGGTAAGCTTCCTGAGATCCTCACTAGGAGCAGCTGCCAGCACCACACATCTTGTACAGCGTGTAGAACTCTGAGCCAATTAAACAGTTTTTCCTTATAAATTACCCAGCCTCGTGTATTTCATTTCAGGGAGGTAAGAATGGACTAACAGAATTAGTAACTAATATTTTAGCTTTGTTTTCAATATTTATAAGTCAGGGCATTTATAATGTTTTAAATGCAGATAAACTTAACAAAACAATCAGAATTTACCCAGTTGTTTTTATCAATGAAGCAGGTTATTCTAAGTAAGCAACTGATTGCACATCTACAATTACTACATCTATCTGTCTATATATATATACACACACACACATATACATACATATATATAACGTATATATGTGTGTGTGTATATATATATATACACACACATATGTGTGTGTATGTGTATGTATTATATAATGGTGATTCTCATTAACCTTAGGCTATTTTTCTGTATATGCAGAGGATAAACTGGAACATCTGCTGTCGAGTATGATACTTTTCAGTAGTATTTTTGCAAACTATCATCGATTTCCTTTTTCCACATGTAACCTTAAAATGAAGAATTTTGTCTTTTAATGGAGGTGAAATTTTCTTCCTTAGATTACCCTCTGTAAAGCACTTTATTAAAGTGATCCTATACCTAAGTGTCCATGAAATAGGAATGCTGGGTGCTTTTGTATCCCAGGTGTGTCATTAAGCGAGGCTACAGTAATGATAATTCTGCCAAATTTTCCTCTTTCTTTCACATACTGATAGGAGGAAGGAACATGATGACTAAAAGCTCAATGCTGGCTTTACACACATCAAATCATTTAATATCCTTATGATGAGGAGGGAGCATATAATTTTTTCAAATTGGGACCATTTTAGAATGAAAGGGAACACTGTTAATGACTTCGAGGCAAAGGGTATAAACAAACACTATCCTAGGAAGCTGAGGAAATGTGGTCATTCTACCTTAACCCCTAGATGAGGGTATCAAACCCTCTCATTGTACAGGTAGGGGAACTGAGGTGTAGAGAGGATATATAGTAGGCCCGAGGTTGCATTTAGAAAGTAGATATCCAGAACTCCAACTCGGGACTGACTGACTTCAAAGCAGATGCTCCTTCCTCTAGACTACCTTTCTATGCAGTTCAGAATTTCCTTCCTCTAGACTACCTTTCTGTGCAGTTCAGCATTTCCCAGACTGTTTCTACAAACATGAAATTTTGTAGCCCTGATTGCAGGAATAAGAAGGGTGCCTGCTTGAGGAAGATAGAGATGTGCTAAACATCCTAACTGTTTCTTTGTATGCTTGATTCATTATGCGTGTATTTAGTGTGCTAAACAGCTTTGAGGGGCCTCAGGTCGCAGGGAGGAGCTCCCCATGGCCACTTTTTCCCTCTCCCACAGGCAGCAGCACCTGGTCTGTATTCCAGGCTTCTCCTTGACATATTCAACCTGAGACTCTCAACTGAAGGGTTTATCTTCCCTTCGTAGAGGTTCATTGCTTATATTCTTGACTCAGCATTCATGTCATTTCCTAAATTCGAAAACTCCAGGATCAATAATTAATTATTGAGTAATGATTACAAAACTAAAGGAAAGACAGGCTTTTCCCCTAACTTGATAGAATATTTTATTCCTTTTGTTTTCTTTTCTACTATCACTCCTCTTAATATCATTAGACTCAAAGGGAAATTTTAATCTACGCAAAAAGGCAAATTAAAATAGAAAGCATGTTCTTATACCCATGAAAAAATAAATAAAAGGTAGCCTATCTATTTAAAATTTATTTCATTCGCTAAAAATGTTCAAGGAGTAACATGACATTGTGTCTGCTTCTTTTTCCTTTTGTTCTTTTTAATTCCACATTCACTTGCTATCCTCAGATTACTATACAAATTTAAATATTAAATTTAAAAAGCATAAATTAAACTATCAAACCCATCCATATAACCTTAAAGAACATAAATATAAAATTTTAGAAATCTACTAAAAAAGAAAATATAAACTTTCACTTCTCCTCTTCTCACCCACCTGCCCATTTATAGGGAGAGTCTTCCAGCCTTGCTGCTTGGGGCCCCCCACCTCCTCCAGCGCCTCATTATCTCTTGCCTACATAGTTTTAGGGACTTCCTTCAAACATTCCTGCCATTTTTTTTCTTTTATTGCTACCAGGGTCATATTCCTGAAAATTAAACCAGATAATAGCATGACTTGGACAGTTCCTGTAGTGTTCTCTGTAGCCTATAAGATAACACTCAGGCTTCCCAGAATAATATACGATCAGCTCCTTAGGGAAAACAATCAATCTCTCAAACGGACAGAATGAAAGGTGGCATGCCAATTTCTGAAAGAAAAAAGAAAAGACAAAATTATAAGGTCTGTCTTCATTAACACTAGTTGTGAACAGAGCTGACCCTGACCCAAACTACCTGTGACTGCATCCCCCAACTACCACTTACCGGTTGTATGTGTGACCTATGGCAAGTTATTTAACTAACTTCTATTCCTCAATTTCATGAGTGTGAAAAGTGTGTAATAATAATGCCTACCTCATAGATTTGTTGTCAGGATTAAATGAGTTAAGATTAATAAAAGAGCTTAGAACAATGAAAAACAAAAAAGAGAGAGAGAGAAGGAGTGAGGGAGGGAGAAAACATTACTATTTCAGGGACACACCATAAAAGCTGGTGGTTGCACAGAGCAACCAAATGTTAGAATGTGGCCTGCACACCGCTTTCCATATCCCTGAGTCTAGGTATGTGGGATGGACCACCTTGAAGAAGGACTCCTTTTTCTAATTTGTACAGAAACTCCTCCACTTGCCAGTGCATGTGCCCACAGGGCTTCCTCCATCTGGGGATCAGCATCTTTTCAATGTGTGCCCTACTGTTCCGTTTGGGCTGGCTGTGGCCCTGACTGTTTCCTGTGATAGACTGTAAATCTCAAGGGTAGGGCTATGTCTTTATCGTGGTTCCCCAACTTTAATGTGCATATGAGTCAGCTGGGGGAGTCTTGTTAAAATGTAGGTTCTGATTCAATGATTCTGGGTACCGATGCTGCTGATCCATACTTTGAATATCCAGGTTCTAAAATCTAATCGTGTTCTTAGCATATAATAGGGGCTGCATGAATAAATGCTGACTGGATGGGTAAATGGAAGCATGAGAAGGAAGGATAAAGTTGTATTTCATACACACTAGAGACCTAGAAATCCATTTTTCTAATGTATTTAGAGAAATGATGCCAAGTAAAGGTAAAACGTTGAAGAGTTGTGAATTGTATTTTTCCATAGGTAAACATTTTTAAAATTCAGGGTCAGAGTATAAATCTATTAAAGGAGCTTCCTGCACTTCTCCTGGAGCTTCCTTGTAGCTCTAATAATAAAGCATGACCTCCACAGTAGCACAGAAACATAGATACTTGGGGCACATCACATATTAAATAACTACTCTATAATATTTGTGTACTCTGAGATTTATGTAATTTGGGGGGTAATTTAGGGCAGAAATATTGTTTAGTATACTTGAAACCATTCATTTCAATGTTTTCCCTTAAAAAACAAAAACAGAAAGTGTATCCTTCATCACTGGTGATAGAAAAACAATGAGGGCAAGCACATTATTGCTTTATTGAGCCAGGTATGTCTCCAAATTGCTTATCTTTTTTTCAGAAATAGGAAAGTGAGGCTGTTAAGGAGGATGAGGCTGGGCATAATAGAACCTGTAATGGGCTGACCACCAGAGACTGGCCCTCCTGATTCATGGCTGAGTGATCCTGGACATGTCCGTCTGGGCTCAGCACCCTCAGCTGCACAGTTCACCAATCCAGCATCTATTTATTGAGTGCTTACTTTGTGTAAAGGCCCTACCCGAGGCAATATGAGTGAGTACGCTGAATTACGTGACCCCATGCTCCATTTGTTAGTCTATAAGTCAGTAATATCTGTGACTTGCCAGAATATACATGAATACATGAATTAATAAGTAAACAATTGATATAATAGCTCAACAAATATATACATATATACATACATACATGCATACATGTAGAAAATCAGCCTGTGATAACAGCAGATTTAGACATTCTTCAATTTGTTCCTATATTTGTTGTTTTCTTGTCTTTACATAATTATTAGAGTAAATTTCTTCTTAGTTGAATTAGACATTTTTTCAGACTTTAAGATAATATTTGGGCAAAATAAAAGATTAATCTAAGCCAAACTGTTGATTTGTGTGGCTCTTCACTTCTTAATGATGAGTATTATTTCACACTTAGGCTTTCTTTTGATGCCTTTCTGGAAAGGAAAATAAAAGACAAATAAGTATACATTTTTGTCCTCCAACAGCCTGTGGCAATTAGCACAAAGGCGGCACTCAGCTTTCTAACAACACCGTCTTGAAGAAAGTGTTTGTATCACTTTGGAAGGGAGGTGCTCAGACAGTCCCATAGTCAGGGATGCGCAACAGCCAGTGGTTTTGTGCTGTTAGGATAAGGGTAGTGTTGCTTATGGCATTTCCAAAAATGAAAGCGGTTTTTGTTTTTTCCAGGTAAACGTAAATATTTTGGTTTGCCTAAATATTTAACAATTAAAAAAGAAAATCTTATCGTCAGCCAGGAATAAGCTTGTTAAAGCCTAAGTGTGTTTTTCTTCGTGTCATTTATAAATGTTCTTTCATAACAACACATATTAGAAGCTATGTATAACGTGAGAAAATGACTAAAATAGGGAGTCCATTTCTGGGGTCTGTTTGCTCTCACTTCAGTTGTCCAGAGAGATGATGTTAATTGACCATATGGCAAAGTTTTAGTGATACTAGGTATTTCTCATCTTTACATTTTATATTCTTGAAACAAATATTTTAGAATTCATCCTATTGGCCATTTCTTGAATTAGGAGGTATGACCCCTGCCTCCATAAGGTGCAAGAAAAAAAAAACGCAAGTTAAATAGAGCCGTTAATTAAAAACATTTCCATCGGATATTTATAAAATAAGAGATTAATTTTATATAGTTGCCACTATGTAAAAAATAAAACTATAGTAATTTGGAAACATTTCTATTGAGCCCCAAATAGGGAGACTGTTTCAGAAAGAGAGTATGTTTTAAATTCACCATTTTCAATCTAACGAATATGCTGATTTTTCAAATAAGCCTGTTAGAATGGCGGTCACCAACCTTTTTGGCACCAGGGCCCAGTTTTATAGAAGACAGTCTTTCCATGGACCAGTAGGGGAGATGGTTTCAGGATGAAACTATTCCACCTCAAACATTAGATCCTCATAAGGAGCACACAACCTAGATCCCTTGCATGCACAGTTCACAATAGCGTTCCTTCTCCTATGATAATTTGATGTCACTGCTGATCTGACAGGAGGCAGAGCTCAGGCTGTAATGCTCACCTGCTGCTCACCTCCTGCTGTGCGGCCAGGTTCCTAACACACCTTCCAGTCTGTGGCCTGGGGTTTGAGGACTCCTGTGTTAGACCACATCAGCTTCTGCTCTTACTCTGTTTCTTTTGTGCATTTGTGCATGCACACACACAGAGACACAATCAGTGCCCTAAAATAAAAAATAAAAAAAGAGACAGAGACAGTGATGACAAAATATAAAGAAGTAAACAGTTCTGGCCAGGCGTGGTGGCTCACGCCTATAATCCCAGCACTTTGGGAGGCCGACATGGGCGGATCACGAGGTCAGGAGATCAAGACCATCCTGGCTAACTCGGTGAAACCCCGTCTCTACTAAAAATACAAAAAAAATTAGCCGGGTGTGGTGGCGGGGGCCTGTAGTCCCAGCTACTGGGGAGGCTGAGGCAGGAGGCGGAGCTTGCAGTGAGCCGATATCTCGCCACTGCACTCCAGCCTGGGTGACAGAGCAAGACTCCATCTCAAAAAAAAAAAAAAAAGAAGAAGTAAACACTTCTAAGAGCAATGGAGGAAAAAGCATAAAATTGACTATATAATATAGGATTAAGAAAAGTTAAATCATAAAATAGAAAACAGAATTTTTTGGATAGCTCTTAAGTGATAACAACAGGATGTGAGCCGTGGTTGCAGGACAGTATCTTAAGGGCCAAAATAGCTCCACATTCTCTAAGCCCACCTTGTCCTGTGAGCTTCAACTTGCATTTTCTGTCTTCCTTCCGTAATCTCTGCCCCTGAATCTTCTTCAGCTATTCTTCTGAGAATGAACCAGTAGTAGTTATTTTCATAATGTTGTCTGTAAAACAGGGCAAACTATTTTTGCATCTTGCAAATTTATCTGCGCTTCAGTACAAATACCAAAAACATACAGAGCGAACTTTTTTTTTTTTTTTTTTTGAGACAGAGTCTCACTCTGTTGCCCAGGCTGGAGTGCAATGGCGTGATCTCAGCTCACTGCAACCTCCACCTCCTCAGTTCAAGCGATTCTCCTGCTTCAGCATCCCGAGTAGCTGAGATTACAGGCGCCCACCACCACACTTGGTTAATTTTTTGTATTTTTATTAGAGACGGTGTTTCACCATGTTGCCCAAGGCTGATTTCGAACTCCCCAGCTCAGGCAGTCCACCCGCCTTGGCCTCCCAAAGTGATGGGATTACAGGCATGAGCCACTGCTCCCAGCGCATAGTGAACTTTTATTCCTTAACCATGGCAGATGTATTCCTATGTAAAATTGCATGTTTTGCACATGTATCCCAGAACTGAAAGTATAATAATAAAAAAAGAGTTAAAACAAATGCAGCTCTTCAAATTTGGCTCCAAATGTGATTTCTCTCTCCTTATTCTTAAGGCATCTCTCATATTTTGCTCTCAATGCCAGTAAAAATTCTAGCAGAGAAAATACTTGTTAGAAACTAAATGTATTGGCCGGGTATGATGGCTCATGCCTGTAATCCCAAGCCTTTGAGAGGCCGATGGGGGAGAATTGCTTGAGCTCGGGAGTTCTCGAACTCCTGCAGAGATTACAGAAGGAAGACAGAAAATGCAAGTTGAAGCTCACAGGACAAGGTGGGCTTAGAGAATGTGGAGCTATTTTGGCCCTTAAGACACTGTCCTGCAACCATGGCTCACAACCTGTTGTTATCACTTAGGATTGGACAGATTGAGTCTTCATCTCTCCAAAAATTAAACAAATCAGCTGGGCATGGTGCTATACACCTGTAGTCCCAGCCACTCAGGAGACTGAGATGGGAGAATTGCTTGAGTTCAAGAAATTGAGGCTGCAGCGAGCTGTGATCATGCCATTGCACTCTAGCCTGGGGAACAGAGTGAGATCCTGTCTCAGGTAGATAGATAGATAGATAGATAGATAGATAGATAGATAGATAGATAGATAGATAGATTTAATATTAGTTATACTGCAGTTTTCTTCCTTTTCAACTCATCACTAGAGAACAAGAGTAAGGGTTGGAAATGAAATGCTGAGCTATACATGATAAAATTTCAGTATAGAGATAATGATGAACTCCAAGTTAATACCTAATTGACATAAGAATAACGGAGTCAAAATTTAGTCTCTTGATCCCTATTCTGAACCCAAATCTATACATGACTGTGATGATCACTTGGAAACAGGTTTGTCTGCCTGTACATCTGTTGACTTGATGGTGGCAAAACCGAAAGCAAAAGAGGTAAGTGATCCCAGAAAGCTGCTCTCATAAGAATGGCTACTAAGATTTCCTTGGATAACAAGCCTGAATTTCGTATTTTATGACTCCGTCTCTTATGATTGTGCAAACTGGTCTCAGGAGTGCCATCCTTTCCACTCCATAATAAAATGGGCACAGTTCATTAGACCTTTTAAATGAAATGTAGCTTCCCAGCTCTCAATTGAGTGTTTCCTTTACATACTTGCTTGACATACCTGGTATTGGTCATTATAATAATACCTAGGATATGGTTTTTGCAATGCCTTTTTATATACTTTTTTATTGCTCCTTGATGAATGCCATTCTAATTAATAATCACATTTTGAGGTTGCATGAGTACCTATTTCATGTCTGCCCTGGGAGAGTTTTCTTATCAATATGGAGTCCCTAACACATGGTCGGTACTTGATAAGTATGTGTGTATTGATTTCCTGCTGAATGGCCTCTGATGGGCTTATTAACCTTACCTAAGGAAAAAAGACCAATGATTATTGGTTACATAGGCTGAGTTAAAAAAAAAAAAAGGTAGGTCTTAGGCTGTAACATTAGATAATCTTACTATTCTGCTTCCAAATCTTCATGCAATATGATGGGCTTGTGTTTACAGTCATTCAGTTAACCAACTCTGAATAAATAAAGACATAATTATACTCATGGTATTAGGTGGAACTTCTTGGTAAGAATAGTGTCCATTTGTCTTTTTTTCTCTGCATTGATAAGATTGGCTTGTAATTTTGTTATGGTAGAGAGAGCAAGAATGAGAAGAAGCGACAGAGAGAGAAAGAGAGAGAGAGAAAGAAAAAGAGAGACAGAGACAGAGAGACCTTGCTCGGTCTATAAACTGAAAAATGCAGTTGATCTTATAATTTTATGTTTTTCTCTAGTAGACTAAAACTTGAATGGTCGAATCATTCTCATTTCATTTTTGGAGCTTTTCTGTCACATAATTTAGTGGTAGCATGACTATATAATATCATATAAACCAAGACACTTTAAGAATAAAAGAGGCACCTCTATAATTATCCAAGAATGAAAAGCATAAACCCAGACTTTATGGTCACATTGTCATTGTTTTTCTTTCCTTTGGTTCATACCCCATTAGTGAGCCACCTCTGTCTGACTCTGAACAGATGCAGGCAAGGGCCTTGCTGAGTTTCTGGTGCTCATGGCCTGTGTGGCTATGCTAATGCTTTTTGGCTTTGCACCAAGTGAAACATCTTTCAGAGACATGAAAGATATTGGCATCTCCTGGGAAAGGCTGTATCTATTTTCCTCTGATACATATGTGGACACCATTGGGAATCTAATCTGAATCAAACAGCAGCTTTGTTTTCCAAGTGTATATTATCAATATACTGTAATGGACAAAAATGCCGTAACATGAATTAGTGTAGATCATGCCACATTTTTCTCTTGAGCCAATCATCATAGACTTAGCCTTTCTTTCTCAATCTCAATCTGTGAGTAATTATACCAATAATATTTCCAAATTAAGCCCCTATTTCATGCCATGCTCTGTGCCAGACACTTCCCCACATTATTTCTAAGCATTAAAACAACCTGCAAGTGAAGAAGCATATCCTCATGTAAAATCTGAAGAAAAAGGAGAGGAGAGAGGCTAAGACACTGGCCTAGTTAGTAAATGTAGATTCTGGGTTGCATCCTGGGTCTGTCTGACTCTAAGCCCATGTTGTTTCTGCTAAACCCTAATTTCTCTTTAATAATACCATAAACGTTCTAGAACATATCTTGCTCTCAGTTATGATCTGATAGCAGTCATTTGCTGTAAATATATGGATAAAGGCACTTTGTTTTATTTTATTTTCATGTCACTTAGACCATTGTTAAGTCATAAATTAGGAAAACTAAACAGTCACAAAAGTAATAAGAACTCAAACTTAGGTCAATGAGAAATTCCTGATGTTGAAACTGCTATCATACCATCAGCTTCTTAAGGATTAGCACGTGTTTCTGGTGCGTTTTCTCCATGAAGATGAATTAACAAGGTTTTGTTCTATTCTAAAGAATATTATTTTAGAGTGTGGGATGCTTTATTATGATTATGCACTATTAGAGTTCTCAATTCTATAAATATATGCTTTAAAATATAGCAGCAAGGTACAGTTTCAGCACCTTATCAACCAAGTAAGGAAGTATGTACCTAAATTATTACTGCTTCACTGACAATTTGCAACTTTAATTTATTCACAAAGTTTGAAGGAAATATATCCCAACTTTATATTTATGGATATTTTAATACAAAAAGTAATGTTTTGTGCTTGTTCCAAGAAAATCTTTTCATTTCTAACAATGAACACATACTGAGTAATGAAAGTAGCAAAATCTCATAGAGAAAAACAAATATATCTCCTTCAAAAATTCTCTCAAGAGATGAACAAGATTAAAAAATATTTTTAGTAGCCAAGATGTGGAAGAAGAAAATGTGGGGTGTGTGTGTGTGTGCGCTCACATGCTCAGGCATGTACATCTACGCATATATACATGTTATGATGTGTGTGTGTATGTGTAAATAATGAATAGTATACAGCCTTAAAAAATAAGGAAGTCCTGCCATTTGTGCTAACATGGATGGACTTGGAGGACATTATGCTAAGTGAAATAAGCGAGACACAAAAAACAAATACCTAGTGATCCCACTTATATGTAGAATCTAAGTTAAATCATATAGGAGCAAGTAGAATGGTAATTACCAGAGGCTGAGGGGAGAGGGAAATGGGGAGATGCTGGTCAAACAACATAAACTTTATTATGCAAGATAAGTGGAGATCCTTTATGCAGCAAAGTGCCTGTAGCTAATAATGCTATGTTGCATACCTGAAATTGCTAAGAGTACATCTTATAGTAAGTGTTCTTAACACAAAAAATAATAATAAAAGGAATGGTAGGAAATTTGGGGAGGTCATACATATGTCTGTGGCCTTGTATAAGTCTGTGATGGTGGGGATGGTTTAACAGGTATAGACTTATTCCCAAACTCATGGAATTGTATACATTAAATATGGACAGCTATTTACATGTCAACAATACCTTTATAAAGTGGGTTAAAATATTTCTGTAATGAACTTTATTTCTCATCAAAGTAAGATCATGGGCATGTGTATGTTGACAAAAATGCGAGGGTTTTTTTTTTTCCTTTTTTTCAACAGGTCTGCATAGAGAATGCTCAATGTTATGGCTATTGTAGTTAGCCAATACAGTAGGAAATGTGCTTAGGTAAACATTTATCTGCTCAAGTCTAGTGATGCACATAGAAACTAGGGTGGACACAGAAAGTCCTATGTGCCAAGTTTCCTCAAGATAATCAGCACCAATTTGTGGATGGTGTACAAGTCTTTGTTGTATTATTCTCCATTACTTAGTATGCCCAAAATATAACATTAATACAAGATAGCATCATCAATTTAGCTTAGATGGAAGGTCTCATTTCCATCTAATAAGCAACATTTGGCCAACCCAAAATGTGGAATTGCTCTAAAAGGATTGGTTTCACAAAGATCTCTACTCATGATGTGCCATGGTGGTAACATGATGTGCCAGAATCTCTACTCATGATATGCCACTAGTTGCACATATGTAAGGTGCAAACTTTTAGGTGAGCAACTGGATCACTTAGCTTTGTTGGAAATACTTCCTCTTCATATGGCACAAATTAATTTATAGCACACAAGACATTTATTATCCTGTTTAGCTTTCTAAGTAGCAAGACAGGTAATTTTCCCTTATGTGATTATACATGTGCTATTTATAAAACTAATAAAAATTTTAGGCCTTTATCCTACTTTAGAGACACAATAATATGAATATACATAGCAATTTAGAAAATGAATATTAAATAATTTTAAATTTTGTCATAAAAACATTGTAATGGAAAGAACAATGGACCATCTGTCAGAAGCTCTAATTCTGGAGCTCGCACTGCCCGTTACTAGTTGTGTGTTCTTGTAGGAAGCTGCAGACTTGAAGTCTCATTCTCCTTATCAGTAAAAGATGGATGAAACCACATTGCCTGAGTGACCATAAGGACCCAACGAAAGAAAGCACATGAAAGTCCTCTAAAAGCCGTCAAGCACTGTATACATATAAACTAGTATTCATAAAATGTAACATTTGACATACTTTTCCTCTGAATCTTAAGTAAAATGAAATTTGCTTTTGATAGGAAAATATCGTTACAATTATTTAAAATAACTAAATTTCACAAATTTTTATGCCAAGAAAATTTGATAGGGAACTAGAAACAGATGAATGTAACTATCTTAAATCTAATCTAGCTTTTATAAACTGTTTATTCTATTAGGATGTCAGAGTTTATAGACAAATGGCCAAATATATATTTTTAATTTGCATGATTTAATTTTTAAAGGTACTACTGTCAGTAAATATTCCCCCTTAAGTTCTCTTTCTCTCTCTCCTATTTTTCTTCCCTGACATCAGATGTACACACAATTAAGGCAAGATTTTTTATAGTTTATGCATTTCTGACTTCCAAACTTTTCTGAACCATCCTCTCCTAGAATTTCTTGCCATATAATCATTTTGAAATCCATATACCTAAATCTATGGTGTATATCTGGAATTCTGATCTCAGGTTCCTTCCCTAGCTTTCACAATCTCTAAGATGCCAC
Organism: Gorilla gorilla gorilla; assembly: GCF_029281585.2. Lineage (NCBI taxonomy): Eukaryota > Metazoa > Chordata > Mammalia > Primates > Hominidae > Gorilla > Gorilla gorilla. Next base: position 134,013,985 of record NC_073228.2, read on the forward strand.
AGACATTTTATCTTCAGGTTCTTATTACTTCACTAACCCATTCCTTTTCATCTGCCAGAATTAGGTTTGCAGGAGCCCTTCCTCCAGGCACATCTCCTTCTTGGGAGTCTAAAACTTCTCCTAGTCTTTGACCAAGACTTACAGAAGATGCCCCAACTGTTGATGTTCACTGTCAGCATTACTTCCTGCACTTCACTTGGTCATAGACATCAGTCTCTTCTCCAGATGGCCTGAGCTGTTGTAGCTGGTTCTGCAGTCATCATAATTCTGTTCCCTTTTCTCTTTGTCCTTCCTTTCATGTTCCATACTGCCTTTACTCCCTCAGGTCCACAAACCTCCACAGAGGTGTTCATCTTCTTTTAATAAGTACTTCTGTGAACCACTTGTAGCAGAAATTGTTTGTAAGAAATGATACATTCCCTGTATCATGTTTCCTGCTTTCCCTATGTCAGTCTCACAGACAGGTTCTGTTTTCATGATTCTATCTGGGTATGATTCTCCATAACCTCAGGATTCCCTGATCCATTACTAAGGGTGTTTCTCAGAGCTTGCTTTTCGTCTCTATTCCTTTTTATCTCCACACATCTTCCTAAGGAATATCATTTACTCTCACCACTTGTATAGCCCAGTGCTTACTCATCATCTACTCACATATTCCCAGAAAGGACTAAACTAAAACAGTTAATATTACGTTCTAGAATATCTGCCCAATTTTGTTTCTTCAGAGTCTTCTCCACCTTAGGAAATCATTGAATGAGTCAAGTTGGATACTACAGTGTGTTCTTGGATTCTTCCCTTTCTCTCACTTTTCACACTCAATTTCCCCTAAAGTATCTAAAAGGCTAAAAAGCCTTTTCTGTCTAGACACCACTGTTGCCTCTTACTTGGGCCTTCTGCAGTAGCCTCCTGACTCTCTCTGCTGTTTCCACTCAACTTTCCATATAGAAGGAGTAGAGCTCTTCTAAAATTGTAAATCAGATCATACCACTTATCTGCTTAAAACCTTGAAATGCCTTACATTTTCACTTAAACTTAGCATTATTACCAAGCCCAAAGTTAATAATCAATATTTATATCTATTTATTTAATCCTACCATCCTATATGGTAAATACTACTAATATAGTCATTGAATAGACAAGGAAACTGAGGCACAGAAAATGCAGGAAACCTGTCCAAGTTAATCCAGGCAATAACTACTGAATCCAAGATTAAAACCCAGGTAGTTGCTCTCAGAGCCTGTATGGTAAACTATCACAGGTTGCAGTTCAAAGGCCCTATAGAGTTGGTCATTGCCAACCCACCCGTTCAACCTCATGATATCCACTAGAATGTAAGCTTCATAATAATAAGGATGTTGTCTACTTGTTTCACTACTGTGCCCCAGAGCCTGGAACAATGTGTGTATGTGAGAAGCAAACTCTCTTCTTCTTGTGGACTGCACATACTGGTCCCAGAGAACCCAGAGAACACTTCTAAATTGTACCATAGAGAGTGCCTCCTTATCTTTAAGGTCTTACCTAAACTGTGATTCCCTACTCTCAGCGCCTCCCTCCACCCAAAGGCCCCCACTGGCCACCTTATTTAAAGCAAGCCCTATGTGAATATTCTTATAGCATTATTCAATTCATTTCCTTCCTACCATTTAGCCCATTTTGAACTTACTGTTAACTAATATACTCTTTTCCCTTTTGACTTACACCAGAATGTAAGCTCCATAGTGGCATAGACATATTTACTCTTGTAAACCCAAAGTGTCTCATAGCAAGCATTTAAGAAATACTTGGAATCAGCTTTCCATTTTCAACTTTAAGCTCTCTTCAAGATCAGAGATAATCTCTGAAAAAGCATGGTTATTCCTGGTGCATTCATAAATTCAGTAAATACTAAGTGATTTATCATGAAACTAAAACTACCGTAGGAACTGGAGATGCCGAACTGAACAAGTTAAACGTGATCATGGACCTCAGAGAGCATGAAGTCTGGAACAAGAAGAAATAATAAGTATAACAAAAACCACAATAACAAATTATTGCAATGGAATATGATGGGCTAAGTTATTATAGAATCACACATTATTCTTGGTACCTTAAGCCACAGTGACAAAATCTCAGTTGATATAAGTAGTTAGACCTTCTGCTTTCTAACAGTATCTTCTCTCTGTCTTAGCAACTGGATCTGATTAGGGTAGCAAGAATGACTTGATTGATACAGATAGCCCAGTGGTTCTCAACAGAGGGCAATTTTGTCTCCCACCCAGGAGATACTTAGCAATGTCTAGAGATATTTAGCAATGTCTAGAGATATTTATTATTGTCATAATTGGGGGACACCTAGTCAGTAGAAGCCAGAAATTCTGCCAAACATCTTGCAATAACCAGGATGTTTCTCTTCACACACACACAACAAATAATTTTCCACCCCAAACGTCAATAGTACCAATGTTGAGAAACCCTGAAGTACCCTAACACAGGCCTCACAATCAGACTTCTGTAATCTTTCACCAAAGACATCATAAAAGCAATAGTTAATATTTTCTAAGCCTCTTCAGTAGGCATAATTCATTCAGAAAGTATTTATTTATTATACTGTTCTACTATAGGAGCATAAGAAATGCCATGCCTCGTTGGAAATCTGTGTAATATGGGTGGGCATGCTGGAGAGATATGTCCTGAGATGTTTATGTAAAAGGTTGTGTACTAATTTACCAAAAGTTCTCCATCATAGACATAAAAAGGACTCAGAGTCGCAGCACCGTGAGAAGGGCAAGAGGCAGAAAATTTTAATGACATTGTTTCCATTACATTCTCAATCATCTATGAGACAATTGTGTGGATTACTTGTAATGCATTTTTTTCTTCCCCTAGTCAGACTTGGAATTGACCCCTTGGTGTGCATAGATATTCATGACTACCGGGTAGCCATGTGGGATGCATAATTTATACTTTTAGCTTTCATAATCTTGAAATTAGTGAACTATTACAATCTTTTTTATGTCCCTAAAAGCTGGTTTTCAAAAGAGGTTAAGCATCAAGATAAGTTTACAAGGTAAGGCCTGGCGTGGTGGCTCACACCTATAATCCCAGCACTTTGGGAGGCTAAGGCAGGTGTATCACTTGAGATCAGGAGTTCAAGACAAGCCTGGCCAACATGGTAAAACCCCATCTATACTAAATATACAAAAATTAGCTGGGTGTGGTGCCATGCATCTGTAATCCCAGCTACTTGGGAGGCTGAGGCACGAGAATTGCTTGAACCCAGGAGGCGGAGGTTGCAGTGAGCCGAGATCACACCACTGCACTCCAGCCTGGGCGACAGTGTGAGACTCCGTCTTAAAAAAAAAAAAAAAAAAAAAAAAAAAAAAAAAAAAAAAAGGGCTGTCAACCTAAGAGGGAGAGCAGCAAAGAAAGCTGGTTTATGTTTGCTCCCAAACATACATTCCCTTTATTATGATACCCACTTTCCTCATGTTGCTTAACTCTAATTTTTTATTTTCAGTTATTTCATAAAAACTATACCAGATTATTCTAACAACAGTTATTAAGTATTGTTACTATAATATTAATTGTATTTTGTTGACTTGACTTAACGTATTATTTACATTTTTCCACTAATTTTTTAAGCAACCTGGTGAGATATGTTTGCCTTGTTATTTAAGGGGACAATGAGGCTTACAGAAGTGATGGTGCTTTCTCAGGGTCACAGAGTTTGTAAATGGCAGATTTGGATTCAAACCCAGGTTTGTCTGATTCCGCATGCAGTCCATGCTTCTAATCTTCAAGTTATTACTACACTGGTATGTGTGGTGATTTTTTTGCAAATGGTTGAACAATGTGATTCATTCTATTTTTGGTTTCCATTTGAAAGGTCATACATTTTAAAACTTTAGAAGAGGAGCCTTAGACATCAAAATATATTATAAAAGTTAGATATTTTGGTAACACACAAAAAAAGTTTAGGATCATTGCTTTGACAATGGCAGGTAATAATAAAAAACATGTAGCATTATTCTGAATCCTGTTGACATTCACCAATTGTAATATTTTACCATGATCTTATATAGCATTGCATACGCATATGTTGAACACATTTACTCTCCTGAGCAGGGACTTTATCTCTTGAGAGGAGAGACTTAGTTTGGTTTAAATATGCTATTCCTAAAAACCACTGATCATCTTGAAATTACTAATTACTGTTGTTACTGCTACACTGATTAAGATTTTGAGATTGAAGGTTTCAATTTTTTAATGTAGTTTTGTTTTGTGTTTGCATCATTTTTCTACACACAAAGTGTTTAGATGGCAAAGAAAACTGAAGCATAGAATTTTTTAAAATAAAGTTAATAGTTAAATTGCACCATCATCTCTGGTTTTATTTACTTACACTCTCACGTTTTACTTCCCACCCCCCCCCCAATTTTTATGCTTCATATGTCTAAAATTGACAAGCTACAAAAAGGTAAACAACAAGAAGTGTATTTTTCTCCAATATCAGAATCTTAAAGCTCATTCCCCAGTCACCCATTTGTGAATCTTATCTTTCCAGACATATTATTTGAATATAGGTACACAAGGTACCCATATACTTTGAATACCTTGTGTACCTATAGTGTAGATATAGATATACTAGTATAGATACAGATATACACACACATATATACGTGTCTATATTTTTAAACATACATACAGTTGTATATGTGTGGTCCCTTCTTTATGGCTGTATATGAAGGTATATTAAATATATGTGTGTATACATACATACATGCATATATGTATACACACACAAACATATATGCATGTCTGTGTATATAATATGTATAAGTTTAATAAGTGTATATATATATATATATACACACACACCCTGTGCTGTACTTTAGTTTTCTTTCACTCAATCACATCTCTTTAAACTTACTGTACACTAACAAATAGAGATTGACCTCATTTACCTCATTATTTTAAGGACTGCCAAGTGGAGTCACTGAAAAGATACTGAGGTTTTTCCTTAGAAAATCAGACTTGGGAAGCATTTTAACCGTTGGAAATAAAATTTTAATTCCTTTCTCTTATATTTTCATTTGTTTAATTTAACTTTAAAGCCCACACCAGTCATGTTCCTTCATTACTTCTCACAGTCTCAAACTCAATTTCCTTTGTTCTTTGTTACCATCATTTTTCTCTGCCTCTCCATATCACAATGAATGGGTTTCCCTGCATGTCAAAACTCACTGAAATAATGTTGAGAAAGCTTTCAGGCTTTACCAGTCATGTTGAATTCATGACTCATATCTCTGGAAATAACTCAGTGTGTCTCAGTGGGGACCATGTCTTGATTATATATTTCCTAATAAAGGTAAAAGAGGTAGAAGATTGTTTTGCTACCCTCACTAATCTTCAGTCTGAAAAGAAATAAGTAAAATCCATTACTATTTTGCTTATATGATTGTTTAGAGACTGTATATAACCAATAAACCAAAATTAAGAATGTTAATTTTCCTTTTGTTTTTCCAAATATTTATTGAAGGCCCTTCATTTCCTAGGCATTATGCCATGTGTTTAAAATTCACTAAGAAAAGTCCCAGACCCTTGCGTTCATTAAAGCTGTTAAAGGAAACAAGGAAAGTGTTTAAGACAAAGTGTTGGATAATTAAGGTGTACACTGGATACAGTGGCAATCCAGAAGAGGTTATCTACCATAGCTAAATAGGAGTCAGAGTGAGAAAGGCTTCACCAAGGAGGTAATGCTTGATTTTAATTTTAATACGGGAAGATATTAAGCCAGCTAGAGAAGTGGAGTGGTTGCCAGAGGTAGAGAAGTGGGAAAAGGTCCAGGAAGAAGGAATAAGTCACTCCAAGGCAAAAATCAGCATAATGTATTTGGGAAACTGTAAGTAGTTTGGTAAAACTGGGGTGTACTGTGCATGGATGATTGCAAAGAAACCTAAGGGACAGTCATGAAGGCTGATACTGAGGAGCTTTGAGTAACTGAAGTTTTGAGGCAGGGAGTGATATAAGTGAATTTTAACTCTGGCAGCTGCACAGCAGATGGAGTTGAGAAAGAAGAGAGTGGACCCATTTCAAAAGCTACTGAAATAGTCCAGGCATGAGCTGATGAGATACAGACCTAAGCACTGGCAGGAATAACGGAAAGAAAATAATAGTTTAAGATTTCTCTAGAAATTAAAAAGACAGGACTTTATTCACTCCTGAGTCATTCAACAAGAAGAAAATCCTATGAAGTAGAGATTTTAATTACCAGTAGATTTGAATCAGAATCTCATGCTTTGTAACACTTGAGCCACAAAATTTTTGACAATTATCTCATGAAGGAAATTAAATATTGTTTTGATTTTTTAATTTTTGTGTTCTTTTATGCACCAGTATTCCTGGTGGGTAAAATATAATGATTTATTTAAAATATAAAGCACATAATAAATGTTATTGAATTCAGCACCCAACCCAAGAACCAGATCATCACCAATAAGTGAGTCTGTTTACTTCTTCCCTATTTTAATCTCAGGTTCTCAAAGCTTAATAAGACTTAAAAGGCCTCATGTGCCTTCAAAATTGTTAGGGGTTTCTTGTCTCCACTGGCTCCAAACAATATCAGATGTTCAAAACTGTTTCCTACCTTTGTTCTTTCTGTATTTTCCCTTACATATAAATCTCTAATCTTCAGAGAGAACTAAGAATAAAAAAATCACTCCTCTCAGTATATTGTCTTCTACTATTTTAAAATGAGACATAATAGGGATGAAAGAAAAATAGATTTCCTAGATGTTTTGTAGGTTCTGTTTGCACATCTCCGGGAATGAAGATCTTGTATCCTGTCGTTTTCCATGCTATTTAATACAACCAAAATACATCTTCCTACAACTCTTTTCCTTTATCAGTCCTGTGGAACCACACAGAACATGTTCACTTTTTTTCTGACAGCTCGTCTGGTATGTGAAGATTATTATGACCTTCTAAGTTTTCTCTTTTCTAACTAAATATTCGAATATTTTCAGTATATCTTCTTGGTTTTCAATCATTTTGCCATCCTGATCCTTTTTCCCTGAAGCACTATATTATATATATTGGTTAAAAGCTTAAATGACAATGGGCATAATATGAATGTGTGAATTTAATTGAGGGTATGTCAGAAATGTTGCACATTAAACGTCTAAGAATAGTCTTCTCTTTCATTAAAACATATACTCTCATTTATTTATTAACATGTATCTAGGTCAACTATTTGTTTTCCTAGTTTTATTAGAGTCAACAGTAAAAGGATATATTAACTTAAATCTTAGATATAAAATTTAAGTATTTTTCTCTTAAATATTCCCTATGAAAAAGGCAACAGGACAAACATGATGATCAAGATCCTGGAAATTTGGCTACAGTGTGAGAGGGAAGACAGTTGTTTACAGTAGCAACTGTAACGTCTGGAGAGAGTTTATACCCAATCTTAAGAGTCCAGAATGTTGCCATATGGCAATGTGGACCCAACATTGTTACAACTTCTACCTTCAAGCCAGCTGGAAGTCTGTTTTTGTTTTTTTGGTTTTTTAATGTGAAATTTTTTTATTTGTAAATTTGGTAGCCAATTGAAATAAAGAAGGAAGGAAAAGAGGAGAGAGAGAGAGAGAGAGAGAGAGAGAGAGAAACTCTGTGTGTTAATATTGTGCTAGCCAAAAAATACAAATACAAAATACAAAAAAAAATAAAAATTCAAGAAAAATATTTCTGTAGGACAGACATAGCAATTTTGTAACTCTTGCTTACCAATCCCTGCTACAGATGTTGTTTAAGAATAGAAGCTCCTTGGGCAGAAGTGTGGAGCAAAAGAGGCACAGCTGGGCTAAGGAGGCCATTCGAGGGCTGAGCCAGCACCAGGAGCCAGGACAATATCTAGCCAACCAAGGACACATCTCCTCAGGCGTCTAAGGGCAGGCTGTGACCAGAGGTAGGCATAGGCTGTCAGCAAGGTAGGTCATACAGGGTAGGCAGGCTTTGTCCAGAATGCCGGTGGAGCAAGCCTGGAAGGACCACAGGGCCACATGGTTCTGGTGATGGGCATGGCTTAGATGTAGGGAACTCAGAGGCCAGCCAGCTAGCTAGGTGGGAAATGTGAAACTGAAGCCAGTTAAATGGCAGGGGGTGGGCTACAGGCAAGAAGGTTAGACAAAAAGCTGATACTTAAAGAATGGCAGACAGCCAAGACTGCTGAATTTTTAGCCTAGAATACATTTCATTCTTTATGCCCTTCTTTATGCCCAGAAGCAGTATTGGCTCAAGAGCTAAAATGAGGCTGGGAATTGGCAAGGATAATATAAAGATAATAGAGGCCACATAGAGAATAAACCCTTAATCTGATTTAGCAATCAGCAAAAGATTGCTAAAGTGGTGATAAATTATGAGATAAGGATATATTAACTGAAGAGCTCATACTGTTCCAGTAGGTTGGACCCAAATCCCTTTTGTTAAAGTAGAGCAATGATGAGACTATTAAAAATAATATAGTCATGTGTCCCTTAAGTGAATGCATCATTCTGAGAATATGTTCTGAGAAATGCATTTTTGGTGAATTCATCATTGTGTGGTTATCATAGAGTGTATTTATGCAAATATAGATGTTACAACCTACTACACACATAGGCTATATGGTATAGCCTATTGCTCCTAGGGCTATACACCTGTATAGCAAGTTACTGTACTGAATACTCTAGGCAACAGTAAGACAATGGAAAGTATCTAAACGTAGAAAAGTTAATTTGTTGCCCTACAACATTACAACAATTATATCACTAGGCAATAAAAGTGTTTCAGCTCCATCATAATTTTACCAGACCACTGACCATATATGCAGTCCCTCATTGACTGAAACATCATCTAAAACATCAGTTCAGCCAAGGGTAGAAATTGATTGGCCCAAGGAGGTCCGTTTAGCAAGACACATTGGAATGAACCTTGAAGAGAGAAGTAGAAATTACAGCAGGTGATTATTTTTCCCATCATATGAAGTTCAGAAGTTCAGAGCAAGCAGTGTGGGCTCTGTCACACTTTAGCCGGACATGAAGTCTATGTGAGCTCCAGATTAGAGTATGTATGATAACTTTACATCTTTGTCACTCATAAAAGAGGAGAGCAACACTTTGTTAGAAGATCGAACAAAAGCAATATTTTGAGAATAGGAGCTGCTTTATTTTAAGTTAAAGTTCTTTTCTTCTGTGCTGCTAATGAGAACATGTGGCTGTCCTCTTGGGATTTTACAACATGAAATCAAAACCATACAGTTCCACTCTGAATATTCTACCTTTAAAATATGGTGAAGAATATTCATAATAATCATTACAGGTGCCATTATAATAGGTATTGATTATTGTGGAGAAATTGGAAACAAAAGCAAATATTTTTAAAGCTTCTACAATATTAGATTGCTTAGTAGTATGATTATAAAACAAATTTTTAGCCAATTATTTTGTTAACAATAGTTTACCTCGAATAATAGATCTTACCTCAAAAGTAGAACTACTTCCTACTACAGCTAAATTTGGCTATCAAGTCAAGTACACTGACGGAATTTTGAAGCATTTTTTAAAAAATTCCTATAATGGCTCATGGAATATTGTGACAGCTTTTGGGATTCCTGTGTCTTCACAATCCATGCCATGACTATATGCAAGCAAACATGTCTAAAGGACCTGCAGTTGGTATTGATCTTAGCACTACCAACTGTTGTGTGGGTATTTTCCAGCATGAACAAGTAGAGATAATTGCCAATGATCAGGGAAGCGGAGCCACTCCAAGCTATGTCATCTTCACTGGTAGTGAATGATTGATCAGTGATGCCACAAAGAATCAAATTGCAATGGACCCCTAACAACATGGTTTTTGATGCCAAATATCTGACTGGATGGAGATTTGAGGATACTGTTGTCCAGTCTAATATAAAGCATTAGCCCTTCATAGTGGTGAATAAGCACAACGTCCAAGTAGAATACAAGGGAGAGACAAAAAGCTTCTATCCAGAGGAAGTGTTTTTTATGGTTCTGATAAAGATGAAGGAAATTGCAGAAACCTACCTTGGAAAGACTGTTACCAATGCTGTGGTCACAGTGCCAGCTTACTTTAATGACTCTCAGCATCAGGCTACGAAAGATGCTGGAACAATTGTTAGTCTCAATGTACTTAGAATTATCAGTAAGCCAACTGCTGCTGCTACTGCTTATAGACAAAAAGGTTGGAGCTGAAAGAAACATGCTGATCTTTGACCTGGGAGATGGCACTTTTGATGTGTCAACCCTCATTGTTTAGAATGGACTCTCTGACGTTAGGTCTACAGCCATAGCCACCCACTTGGGTTGAAAAGACATTGATAACTGAATGGTTAACCATTTTATTACTGAGTTCACACACAAGCACAAGCACAAGCACAAGAAGGACATCAGTGAGAACAATAGAGCTGTCTGATGCCTCCATACCTCTTGTGAATGTGCTAAGCATATTCTATCTTCCAGCACCCAGGCCAGTATTGAGATCTATTTTCTCTTTGCAGGAATTGACTTCAATACCTCCATTTTCCATGCCTTATTTGAAGAATTGAATGCTTACCTGTTCCATGACACTCTAGACTCCATAGAGAAGGCCCTTGGAAATGCCAAACTAGACAAGTCACAGATCCATGATATTGTCCTGGTTCATGGTTCTATTTGTATTTCCAAGATTTTGTAGCTTCTCCAGACTTCTTTAATGAAAATGAGCTGAATGAGTATCAAGCCTGATGAGGCTGTTGTTTATGGTACAACTGTCCAGGCAGCCATCCTATCTGGAAGCAAATCTGAAAATATTCAAGATTTGCTGCTCTTGGATGTCAACTCCTCTTTTTCTTGGTATTGAAACTGCTGGTAGAGTCATGACTGTCCTCATTAAGCATAATCCCACCATTCCTACCAAGCAGACATAGACCTCATTACCTACTTTGACAGCCAGCGTGGTGTGCTTATTTAGATTTATCAAGGAGAGAGTGCCATGACCAAGGACAACAACCTGCTTGTCAAGTTTGAACTCACAGTCATTCCTCCTGCATCCCATGGTGTTCCTTTGATTTAAGTCACTTTTGATATTGATGATAATGGCATCCTCAATGTCTCTCTTGTGGCCCAGAGTAAGTAAAGGGGAACAAAGTTATTATCACTAATGACAAGGGCCATTTGAGCAAGGAAGACATTGAATGTATGGTCCAGGAAGCTGAGAAATACAGAGCTGAAGATGAGAAGCAGAAAGACAAGATGTCATCCAAGAATTCAGTTGAAAGCTATGCATTCGATATGAAAGCAGCTGTTGAAGATGAGAAACTTCAAGGCAAGATTAACGTTGAGGACAAACAGAAGATTCTTGATAAGGGTATTAAAAGTATCAACTGGCTGGATAAGAATCAGATTCAGAAGAAGGAAGAATTTCAATATCAAAATCCGGAGAAAGTCTGCAACCACATAATTACCAACCTGTACCACAGTACAGGAGGCACACCAGGAGGAATGCCTGGGGGATTCCCTGATGGTGGAGCTCCCTCTCTCTGCTGGAGCTTCCCCAGGGCCCCCATTGAAGAGGCTGACTAAGTCAGCTCAAGTATAGATGTAGCATTGTTCCACAAAGTTAAAACATTGAAGGACTCAAATTTGTAGCAAATTCTGTGGCCATCTTAAAGTTGAGCTGCAGTAGTTAACTACTGGCCAATCTCAATACTCGAATATGGAACATGTGCACAGGGGAGGTACATAACATTGCACTTTATAAGTACTGTATTATAAGTGGAAAAGGTAATGTCTTAAACAACTGTATTTAAAATTGGCACCAAAAAATTCTATAATAATATGGTTTTCACATAGCCAAACTAGCAGTCAGTATCTACTGAGGAGATGGGGATCTTCAGAGTACTTTGAAACTCACAAGTGTGCATATGCAGTGATTATGTATTTAAAATAAATTGTGACTATTTGGTATCTGTTTCATTTGGTGGAACATTTATTCTCAATCACTCAAACATTTATTTTCCAAAGTAAGAGTCGTGACCTTTTGTTCATAATTTTTCTTTTCCAACTGGAAAACTGAAACCTCGCTTTTTGGAAATGTTGCTTTTAGCTAACAAAGAAATAGAATATTCCAATTTGATTATGTTTTAGGAAATTATTTTAAAGTAAGGCATCAAAATCAATCTCTTTTTAAAGGGTTTTCATTTTTATTATTGTTGTAGGAATTAATTACATAATATCAAAAGATAAATGAGAATTTAAATTCAAGATCCTCAAAGCCTTTCCTTTGCAATTGTTTCTAAGCAAAAATTATCCAGACAGTTTCTGTTATTAAATGTGTAGGGAGCTCCTAGGCTATTTGATCAAGTCCCAAATTTCCACTTTCCAAAGACAGAGAATCCATGGTCTTCACCTTAATAACTGCTTTAGTGAGTGCTCAGTGGGACTGGAAGGGCCAAGGCTCAGAAAATAGGGTAGAGTCAAAATCCCATATGGGTGATCTTGAAGATTTCCCTCAATCAGAACACAGGAGATGGTGGAAAGGAGGAGCGAGCCAGAGGAAAGGGAGCCACTTCTAAAGAGACATTAATAATGTATCTGGTACTCATTCTTGATTCTGTCTTCTGTAAGAGTATGGAGGTATGTTATGGCCTTACTTAACACATTGATCTACTGTTAATGCTATCTTTTCACCATAGCACATTGCTAGCATTTCAGTGTATCTATTCAAAAAAATAAATCCTTAATTACAACAGACAAATTTTTTTGTGTGGATAAAAGCCTAGTGATTGCCTTACCCATAAAGAGCTAGCTAGTTATCTCTCCAGACTATTTGTTTCCTTTGATCATTGTCACAACTTGTCTAATAGAAGTAGTTTGAGTTCATCATTTGAAATAGAAAGGCAATAACCCTCCAGAGTAGGTTGTGATTACAAGACATAATATTGAATTTACTAGGAAAAAGAAGCAGACCATGAGACAAAGGGATTTTTAAAAGCCCACTAAGGGACCAGAGTTCTAAGACAGGCCAAATTAATCTATGCTATTTGAACTGAAATATATGAATTTATCTATAGTAAGTGCTACTTTGTATCTGGCTTCTTTCACTCAAAATTAGGTTTGCCAGAGTCATCTGTGTTGTTGCATGGAGCGATGGTTTGCTCATTCTCATGATATATTCATTCATTCTACTGGTTGATATTTGGGCCATTTCTAATTCAGGGTTATTGCTACTATTGGGGCTATTGCATACTATCACTACTATGAAAATTGTTGAACATGTCTTTTGGTGAACATATGTACATTTATTTGACATACCAAGGAGTAGAAATCATACCCATAGGGTATATATATATATATATATACACCTATTCAGGTATATATATACATATATACGTATATATGTATATATATATACGTATATATATACATATATATGTATATATATATACGTATATATATACATATATACGTATATATATACATATATACGTATATATATATACACATATGTATATATATACGTATATATATATGTGTGTGTATATATATATACCTATTCAGCTATACTGGATACTTCCAAACTATTTTCCAAAGTAGTTGAATGAATTGTATACTTTTACTAACTGCATATGAAAGTATTATTTTATATTCAGGAAAAAGTAAATATTAAACTTCAGAGTGGCAAACTTCAGCTTTACATTGCTGTATTCTTTTTATTAAGTCGTTCAATCTAGGGTGTCTAGAGATTGATTGTAATGACTTGTGGGTGGCCTTAGATTTCTATGCTTAAAGGGTTTAAGAAGTGTTTCTTCTATAAATATATCTTTCCAAGCAAAAAAAAAAAATTCACAAGTATTTCCATGTTTACCAATGGCAAAACATCTAATGACTTTTGATATAAATAATAGTACTTTAGAACGCAGAAAAATCTTCCTAAAACTCCAAGTGGAGCAAGATGGCTGACTCCAGTTTCCTGCTACTTATCCCCCCCAAAAGGGACTAAATAACAAATATATGGTTATTTGCTGGATACAAAATCAACACACAAAAATCAGTAGCATATCTAAACACTAATATTAACACTGTCAAGTAAAAAAAAAATTATTTACAATAGCTGCATAAAAGTAAGGTATCTAGGAATAAACTTAATCAACAAAATAAAAGATATTTACACTAAAAACTATAAACCATTAATGAAAGAAATTGAAGGCACAATTAAGTGGAAAGAAACCCCATGTTCATAGGTTGGAAGAAATAATATTGTTAAAATGTCCGTACTACCTAAAGGAAAGTACAGATTCAATATAATTCTTATCAAAATACCAATGAAGCTCTTCAGAGAAATGGAAAAAAAATCTTAATTTTTTTAATGGAACTAAAGACACCAAATAAATAGCTAAAGCAATCGTGAGAAAAAAGAACAAAGCTGGAGTCATTCCATTGCCTGACTTCAAAATATAGTACAAAGCTATAGTAACCAAATGTATTAGGCCCTTCTCTCAATTGCTATCAAGAAATATCTGAGATGGGGTAATTTATAAAGAAAAAAGGTTTAATTGGCTCACAGTTCTGTAGGCTGTAAGCCAATTACAAAGAAGCATGATGCTGGCATTTGCTTGGCTTCTGGGGAGGCCTCAGAAAACTTACAATCATGGTGGAAGGAAAAGGGGGAACCAGCACTTCACATGGCTGGTGCAGGAGGAAGAGAGAGGGAAGGGCAGTGCTACACACATTTAAACAACCAGATATTATGAGAACCCACTCACTATCATGAGAACAGCACCAAGGGGCTGGTGCTAAACCATTAAAGAGAAACCACCCACACAACCCAGTCACCTCCCACCAGCCTCCACCTCCAACACTGGGGATTACAATTGAACATGAGATTTGGGTGGAGACACATATCCAAACCATTAACATCAAAACAACTGGTGCTGGCATAAAAACAGATAAATAAATCAATGGAACATAATAAAGAGCCCAAACATAGTTCACACAGCTATGTCTAACTGATTTTTGACAACGGTGCCAAGAACACAGTTGGGGAAGAGATAGTATCTTCAATAAATGTTGCTGGAAAAATTGGATATCCACATGCAGAAGAATGAGGCTACACCACTACCTCTCACCATATACAAAATCAACACAAATTCTAGACTTTAAGGAGAATATTAAAGACTTAAATGTAAAGCCTGAAATGATGAAACTACAAGAAGGGAAAATGCTTTATGTCATTGGCCTGGGCGAGAATTTTTAAACCAAGACCTCAAATGTTCAGGCAGCAAAATCAAAAACAGACAAATGAGATTACATCAAACTAAAAAGCTTTTGCACAGCAAAGGAAACAACAGAGTAAGGAGACAATGTAGACAATGGGAGAAAAATATTTGCAAACTATACATCTGACAGTGGGTTAATATCCAGAATATATAAGTAAACAACTCAACAGCAAAAAAACTAAATTACCCCATTAAAAAATGGACAAATGATATTAATAGACATTTCTAAAAGAAGACATACCAATGGCCAGTGAATACACGAAAAAAAGTTCAACATCACTAATCATCAAGGAAATGCAAATCAATACCACAATGAGATACTATCTCATTCCATTTAGAATGGCTATCATTAAAAAGACAAAAGAAAAGTGTTGGCAAAGATATGGAGAAAAGGCAACATTTACACACTTCTGGTGGTATTGTAAATTAGTATGTCTATTATGGATAACAGTATGGAGATTCCTCAAAAAATTAAAACTAGAACTATCATATGACCCAGCAATCCTACTACTTAATATATATCCAAAGGAAATATAATCAGTATGTTGAAGATATATCTACACTCCCATGTTTATTGTAGCACTATTTATAATAGTCAAGATGTAGAATCAACCTGTGTCCAACAATGGATTAACGGTTAAAGAAAATGTGGTGTATATATAAACAATGTAATATTATCTAGCCATAAAAAGGAATGAAATCCTTCATTTTGCCAGGTGATGGTTGAATCAGGAGGATATTGTGTTAAGTGAAATAAGCAAGCTACAGAAAGACAAATACTGCATGATCTCACTCATACGTGGAAACTAAAAAAAAAGATGTTATCAAACATACCAGAGAGTAGATCAGTGATTACCAGAGACTGGAGAGGGAAGGGAGACGAAGGGGGAGAGGCTGGTTAATAGGCAGAAATTACAATTAGATAGGAAAAATATGTTCTTGTGTTCTATTATACAGTAGAGTTAACCATCACTAGATGGTTAACAGTAAGATATTATACATTATGAAATATCAGAAGGTAGGCTTTTTAAAATATTTTCTTCACAAAAAAATGATAAATGCATTTATCATTAAGGTAATGGATACTAAATATACTGATTTCATCATTATATGTACATATTGAAACATCAAATTGTACCCCATGAATATCTACAATTATAGTGTGCTAATTAAAAAAAAAAAGCATTTTCATTTGTTTTTTGTTTTGTTTTGTTTTGTTTTGTTTTTTGAGACAGAGTTTCATTCTTTTTGCCCAGGCTGGAGTGCAATGGCGCGATCTTGGCTCACTGCAACCTCCACCTGCTGGGTGCAAGTGATTCTCCTGCCTCAGCTTCCCCAGTAGCTGGAATTACAGGTGCCTGCCACCATGCCCAGCTAATTTTCATATTTTTAGTAGAGACGGGGTTTCACCACGTTGGCCTAGCTAGTCATGAACTCCTGACCTTAAGTGATCCACCCACCTCGGCCTCCCAAAATGTTGGGATTACAGGCATGAGCCACTGTGCCAGGCCTTCATATGTTTTTATCTCATGGCAGTACTGCTTGCCTTGTTTCCACATGATATATCTGAGATCCAAAGAAGTTAAAAGGTTAAAGCATTTGTATAAATAGCATCGTTCCATATCAGATCTTGGACTATGATCTAGATGTGAAGACTGCCAGCCATGATATCATTCTTCATGGATACAGATGTAGAATTGTGAGCCAAACTCTTTAAAGCATACGTGAGTTGTGATTGTATCAACTGAGCTTTATTTATTCCAGGTAGACAATACCACTGCTAATTTGCATGGTTGCTTTATGTTAATTAATGCATTTGTTTCCTTATGTAAAAAATTAGAAATTGAGTCATAGAAAGATTAAATGCCTGGCTTAACATTATCAGAAAATGACATTCCTTTTATGAACTTCCAGTCAAAGAGGTCTTCAACTTCTATAACATCAAGCATTTTAACAGCATATGTGTATTAGGCCATTCTTACATTGCTATAAAGAAATACCTACGACTGGGTAATTTACAAAGAAAATAAATTTAACTGGCTCCTGATTCTGTAGGGTATAGAGGAAGCATGGTGCTCGGCATCTGCTCAGCTTCTGGTGAGGCCTCAGGGAGCTTACAATCTGGCAGTAGGCAAAGTGGGAGTTTGCATGTCACATGGAAAAGCGGGAATGAGAGCGAGTAGGGGAATGAGAGCCAGTAGGGGTAAGATAATACACAATTTTATTTTATTTCATTTTTTGCTTTTTACAACTTTGACTTTTAAATTGAGAAGTAATTTTTTAACCTCAAGTTTAAGGGAACATGTGCAGGTTTGTTACACAGGTAAACCCGTGTCATGGGGGGTTGTTGTACAGATTATTTTGTTACCCAAGTATTAACCACAGCAACCATGGTTATTTTTCCTGATCCCCTCCCTCCTCCCACCCTCCATACTCCTGAAGGGTGCTGTTTCCCTCTATGTGTATATGTGTTCTCATCACTGTTCCCTGTGTGTGTTGTTTTCCTCTATACGTATGTACATGTGTTCTCATCATCTTGCTCCCACTTATAAGTGAGAACATGTGTTATTTGGTTTTCTGTTCCTGCATTACTTTGCTAAGGATAATGGTCTCTAGCTCCGTTCATGTTCCTGCAAAGTACATGATCCCATTCTTTTTATGGCTGCATAGTATTCCATGGTGTATATGTACCACATTTTCTTTATTAGTCTATCATTTATGGGCACTTAGGATTGATTCCATGTCTTTAGCACTGTTAATAGTGCTGCAATGAACACATGCATGTGTCTTTATGATAGAATGATTTGTATTCCTTTGGGTATATACCCAGTAATTGGATTCCTGGGTAGAATGGTAGCTCTGCTTTCAGGTCTCTGATGAATCACCACACTGTTTTCCACAATGGTTAAAGCTAATTTACACTCCCACCAATAGTGTGTAATGTTTCTTTTTCTCCTCAACCTGGCCAGCACCTCTCATTTTTTGATGTTTTAATAATAGCCATTCTGACTGGTATGAGATGGTATCTCCTTGTGGTTTTGATTTGCATTTCTCTAATGATCAGTGATGTTGTTGAGCTTTTTTCATATGCTTATTGGCTATATGTATGTCTTCTTTTGAAAAGTGTCTGTTCATGTTCTTTGCCCACTTTTTAATGGGGTTGTTTGGTTTTTTATTGTAAATTTGTTTAAGTTCCTTATAGATGCTGGATATTAGACCTTTGTCAGATGCATAAATTGAAATTATCTCCTATTCTGTGGGTTTTCCGGTGACTCTGTTGGTAGTTTCCTTTGCTGTGCAGAGTTCTTTAGTTTAATTGTATCCCATTTATCAGTTCTTGCTTTGGTTGCCATTGCTTTTGGCATCTTCATTATGAAATCTTTGCCTGTTCATATGTCCAGAATGGTGTTGCCTAGGTTACCTTCCAAGGTTTTTATAGTTTTGTGTTTTACATTTAAGTCTTTAATCCATCTTGAGTTGATTTGTGTATATGTTGTAAGGAAGTGGTCCAGTTTCAATCTCTTCATATGGCTAGCCAGTTATCCCAGCACCATTTATTGATGTGTCTCTTACCCAATTCCAAAGTTGCTTCCACATTTTCAGGTATCTTTATAGCAAGACCCCACTCCTTGGTACCAATTTTCTGTATTAGGCTGTTCCTGCATTGCTCTAAAGAAATACCTGAGACTGGGTAATTTATAAAGAAAAGAACTTTAATTGGCTCATGGTTCTGCAGGCTTCACAGGAAGCATAGTACCAGTATCTGCTTCTGGGGAGGCCTCTGTAAACTTATAATTATGGCAGAAGGCAAAGCAGGAGGTTGTACATCACATGGTGAAAGCAGAAGCAAGAGAGAATGGGGAACGGGAGGTGCCACACACTTTAAAAGACCAGATCTTGCATGAACTCGGAGCAAGAGCTCACTGTCACAAAGATAGCACCAAGCCATAAGGGGGTCCGCCCCCATGATCAAACACCTCCCACTAGGCCCCACCTCCAGCATTGGGGATTAAAATTCAACATGAGATTTGGGCAGGGACAAACATCCAAACTATATCAACATATGGTGGCAACCCATTATGACAGATTATTATATTAAATGAGTATCTAAAGAGTGAGAGTTGCATTAATGACTAAAATTCTGGTATAACAAGGGTCAGCTACCTTTCTCAGAACTGGACAGATTTGCCACTGTGCATTTGTTGGTTAAAAACACCAGTATCTGTATACAAGTTTCTTTAATGAAATGTAAAATTACAGTAATTTTTAAAATATGAATTATGCTTGAAAATTTTATTCAGCCATTAAAATGATGTTTATAAACTATTTGAAATAACCAGCTTTAAAAGCAGACTAAGAAATTGCATATGTCTTATGATCACAACTATGTACAAATACATACAAAAAGACTGAAAGTAAGTATATAAAAATAATGATGGCTCTCGTGTGATTTTAGATCAGGGGTGTATTTTGACAACTTTTAAAATATTTTCCAAATTTTGTAAAGTAAGTATTTATTACTTTTTTTCACAAAGAATGAAAAATTATTAGAAAGTTTGACTACTAGTGAGAGAGACAAATGGATAGAATTTTTCAGCAGTAAACAGAAGATACACATTGTATTCCAATAACGGGGAAAAATAAATAGCAAAGTTTTAGGTCTAACAATATCATTAATTTTATGAAAGCAGAAATTCAACAGGTCCTATCTTTTAGGACACTAAAATGGCAGTAGAAATTATAAATTGTAATCAACAAGTAATATCTAGCCACACACAAATTTTGTTTCTTTTAATTAATTTATAAAATAAATAAAATACTCAACAAATTACTTTTAAGAGGTCACAATATTTATTACTTTAAAATGAAAAAATGTAAATAGAAATAATATTGTACTGGAGAAATCATTTAAAATATTGATAAGTAGAGCTGTGTTCAACCAACCAGTATTAATTAATAACAACATGAACACATTTGAATATATACTATTGATAAAAATTTTATGATTATATGATATTTAGGCCTGAAGCAGTCTCAAAAGGATTACTTTCCATCATGGTGCTAAGAGTACTGTAAACTTTTATGTTAAGTGTGCTAACTTACAGGATGAATTACTAAGGACATTAGCACCGATGTCCTTACTAGTGAAGGACACATTCAAAATAGTACAGGATCTGCTCCCTTGGTTAATACCATGTATTTTCCATCTTTTCTGAATCTCTATGAAGGAATAAAACTTGCAGTTATATTTGTTTCTTCCTATGAGTTTTATGTAACTTTATGATTTCACAAAATATTTTTATGTGCCCTAGAGAAATAATACAATATTTCTTAAAAGAAATCATGTGTTTGTGTGGGTCTTCCTGTCCATTCCCTTTAGATCTAGTTGAAACATCATCACACCAAGTTTGTTTCAAAGCATGACAACTAACGCAGGAACATTTTGTAAGCTCATAGTGTCTGAAAAAGAAAATAGGAACTCTGTAGTTCAGCATCATTAAGAACCATATGGATATTTTGTGGGGATTATGGGTGTCATATTTCTGTGATAGGTTATACATTTGGAATGTGCATGCTGATTTGTTGTGATCCACTAAGGTACTGCAGCCCCTTACAGGTACACTTTTAAGTTTTGTAGGTCAGAAAATAAAACTCAAAAATTACACTTTCAAGACTGGTAACTTTGCCAAATGTCATTACTGTGAGGCCCAAAATGCCACTTTTGGTGAGCAAATTGGGGCATGCTTGACACAAGTCCTTTGCCTTCTGATAGTTAGTGTGGGATAGAAGATCCAGTGAAGAGCATGAACTTCAGAAAGCAAGTACTGACATGCTCAAATCATTCTTTCACACATCCATTCAACAAATAGTTATTGACCATGTGCCAGGCGCTAATCTCAGTGCTGGGAATGTGGCTGTTGTGTTAGCCTGTTCTCATGCTGCTATGAAGATATACCCCAGACTGAGTAATTTGTAAAGAAAAGAGGCTTAATTGACTTGCAGTTCAGCATGGCTGGGGAAGCCTCAGGAAACTTACAGTCATGGAAGAAGGGGAAGCACCACGTCCTCCTTCACATGGTGGCAGGAAGAAGTGTCAAGCAAACGGAGAAAGCCCCTTATAAAACTACCAGATCTTATGAGAACTCACTCAGTATCATGAGAACAGCATGGGGGTAACCGCCCCCATGATTCAGTTACCTCCTACTGTGTCCCTTCCATGATACATGGGGATTATGAGGTTACAATTCCAGATGAGATTTGAGTGGGAAAACAAACCCAAACCGTATTAGCTGTGAACAAAACAGGCAAAATTCATTCCCTCACAATGCTTGCATTCATCAGCATTCAACAGCATTGTCATTGTAGATACATCTCAGAAGTTTTTAATTTCTTTGAGGACATATCTATGCCAGGCACTAGGTGCCCTTGAGCCAGCCCAACATTATTCAAAATTTAATTCGGAGACACCTGCATCAGAATCACTTGGAGACACATTTTAAAAATCAGAATTGGACTCTTTTAAGAAAAAGTCTGAAAATCTGCATTTTTGACAAGCACCCCAGCTGCATCTTCACATGAAAGTTTAAAAGCCACTGTTCCAGCATTAACGTCTAATATTTACTATAAGGAAAAAATAATAGCAAAATAGTTGAAGCCAAAGTAATTTGCAAACCTTGTGACCATAATCAAAATTGTTGACTTTCCATAAAAGCTGTGGTCTTCCCATTCTAACACTATATTCAGTAAGAAACAGCTGCAGACTGACTATTAATGATTTCCAGAACACATATTGAAAAATTAAATAAAATATGATTCACATGTTTTGATCCTCTACTAACTTTCATCATTTCTCTTCTTCCTGTAATTTTTGTAGATATTTTTATGTCGACTTTTTTTCCTTCACCACAGAGCATTTAAAACTTTTCCTATCAGTTTTGTGAGGGTGAGTAAGAGGGCGAGAGTTATTTAAGCTTCTAATCAGTGTTCTCTTGCTAAAATTGGAGGTAAATAAATAATTAAAATTCACATATGGAATACCTATAATTAAAACTATACATACAGCAATAGACACAAGTTTCCTTTGAAAGCAACAGATAAGAGAATCACAGCTGTTGTTAAAAGCTGTTTTGCAAAGAAATATGAAGTAAGCTTGACTGATAATATTTAATGCCCTTGGAACATCTGTAAAATGGCCTTCTTTCAGTTTTTGGTAATTTTTGAAAACTGAAGAAATTATTACAAACCATTTGCTAGCCTAAGCAGCACTAGATTTATAAAATTCTTACTTCTGTGTACATCATCTCTGTAGCCCCAGTCAAATCAATGGCATGTTACATAAAAGCAACTACTGATAGGCTAAATGCAGCGGCTCACACCTGTAATCAGTCCCAGCACTTTAGGAGGCTGAGGCGGGCAGATCACTTGAAATCAGGAGTTCGAGACCAGCCTGGCCAAAGTGGTGAAACCCTGCCTCTACTAAAAATACAAAAATTAGCTAGGTGTGGTGGTGCACACCTGTGGTCCTGGCCACTTGGGAGGCTGAGACACGAGAATTGCTTGAGTCTGGAAGGCGGAGGTTGCAGTGAGGCAGTGAGCAGAGATCACACTACTGCACTCCAGCCTGGGGACCTGGGCAACACAGCAAGACTCTAAAATAAAATTTAGTCTTATTTTTCTTGCCCCAGCCTGGAAAATTACCATTCTTGAGAAAAAAAAACATAGGACATAATTCACCAACTGCTTAAAACTACATAAATGTGTTGCCTTTGTATACCCTTCTCCTAGCCATTCTGACCTCTGATGTTTTCTTAAAACATCATTCTCTCTCAGCCTTTAAGTTTTGCAAGTTGAATCTTACCTGCTTATAAATACCTTCTCCTATTACCTCTCTTCCCATTTTTTGCAACTTTGATCCTTTAAATCTCAGCGTATAATCCCCAATCTGGGAAGCCTTTTTTCATTGCTCCAACAGGTAGTCCCTTTTTAATTTACAGCTCCTTGAAGGCAGGATTCTACTTCAGCATGCATCACACTGTGCTTCCTCCTGATGTCGCCTCTGCAAGTGCCATAGCTGGTCTTGATCATCGTGGAGCCCCCGTTGTGAGCACTGCTGCCAAGCCTCTGTTGGGTCAAAATGCTAGAGTTTAGAGTTTGCAAACTACTGGTTCTTGGCAAGCTCTTAGTTTTATTTACTTGGTTCATTGTTCATTTAGTTTTTGTTTTTCTTTTTTTGTTTGTTTTATTTTTTTTCTGTAATCATTACATAAACATTAGGAAATTGCACATACCATAGAAATGTGGATTTCTGGCTGTTTTTGTTTGTTTGTTTGTTTGTTTGAGACAGAGTCTCACGCTGTTGCCCACGCTGGATGCAGTGCCACAATCTTGGCTCACTGCAACCTCCACCTCTCAGTTTCAAGTGATTCTCCAGCCTCAGCCTCCTGAGTAGCTGGGACTACAGGTGCACGCCAACACACCCAGCTAATTTTCATACTTTTAGTAGAGACAGGGTTTCATCATATTGGTCAGGCTGGTCTTGAACTCCTGACCTCAGGTGATCCACCCACCTCAGCCTCCCAAAGTGCTGGGATTACAGGCATGAGCCACCACGTCTGGCCCTGGCTGTTTTTAAAAATCACAAGATATGCTAACATCAGTCCCAGTAGACAAGAATTTAAGGAATAGCTCTTCCTTTAACATAAGACAAATAGCTTTTCACTTAATCTCCTTCAACTCTTTGCCCCTGGCCTCTGGAGTATTAGAATGTGTGTGTCCCACTTGCTAATTTAAATTTCACATGTCTTGGAATGGAGGACAAAACATTATGATAGCTAATCCAATATTATCTTAAACTATCTCAGTGAACCATCCCATGATCTTATTTTCTCCCATTCAGAAAGACTCAGTGCCTTCTTAAATGCCATGTTTTTCTGTGTCTATCCATCCAGCGTTGTGATTATTCATTTGCGATTATTCATATGTGTCTAGACATTATTAAATCATTGGGTTGAGAGTGTGTCTTCTTCAATTCTGGTGGTTATGTAGCACATAGTGGATGTTCATTAATAGTAATATGTTAATTAACTTTGACATGGAGGTGTTTATATGTTGTTGCTGTGTGACTCTCAGATGAAATTCTTTTCTATTCAGTATTATATTGTAAGAGGAGAAATTAATGTTATTGTTAGGAGTGTGAGATAATTACAATAGAACTACTAAGGGAGTTAAAGATCTTCCTAGGAAGGTAGAGTGTTAGATAGAGACTGGCAAACCCTGTACCACTAAAACTTTAACTTGCATCCAGATCACCTGGGGATTTTGTTAAACTACAGCTTCTGATTCACTAGGTTTGGGGTGGGTCCTGAGAGTCTTCATTTCTAACACACTCTTTGATGATGCCCATATTGACACCTCGAACAGCAACTCCAACAGGTTTGAATCTTCAGTAGGAATTTGGTATTGGTTAAGTGGTAGACCGCTACTCCCTGGGACATACTGTAATCTGAAGATGAGGTCTGTAGGAGGCATTTCCTAGAGTTAACCTTGGTTTTAATTCTTCAGTATGCCAAGAAAACTGAATGCTGGATTCTGGATAGATAGCTTGTAATGGGCCAGCATATTTTCTTTGTATAGTAAACGTGGGACCTTTACATATTTAGGAAGCCCCCATTTGGGGAAAAAATGTGCACATAAAAGAAGGCCCTTTGATTTCAGTTGAAGAGCAAGCCATCTGGCCCTCTTTTTGTGCAGTAATCAGGCTAATAGTGCTAGTGGCTTTGTTGGAGAAAGCATAGAATGGTACTTTAAATCTGTTCAAGGCCCTATTTTTAGAGTCTGGCAGCACAGGAATGAAGTGTTTATTTCATGTTTAATGCAACCTTCCACTTCAAACTAGAAACGTTTCTTTTCCTCTACTGAGTTTCTATCAAGTCTCCCAAGAAACACTGCCAGCTTTGCATATCCCTATCCTCTAAGATGATTAACTGTTTAAAATTGAAAAGCCTTGAAAATGCAAATCCTGCCACAGGCTCCTCGTGGGGTAAAAAGACAACTCAAATAAAATGTTTCCAGATGGTTTAGGCATTATGTTCTTTATATCCTCAAAGCAATGGAGAGATCCTAAGCTGGACGAGTCGGTAAAGAGTCATATTGAGGAATATTTAGCAGCTTCTTTTTCAGGAGCTGAAGAAGGCCACTGCATAGTTCCTGGAGTGGCATACATTAGTGAGATTCTATTAAGCAGCTGTTCAGCTCTAGTAAGCTGCCTCAGTAGAAGGGTGGGATGGCTTGTGTAGTCTTGTTTTTTAATCATTGTACATTTGTAATCTATTTTGCAATCTCAAAACATTTTCTTAACCTGACAGTTTAGCGTTTGAGAGCAGCTGTATCTGCTAATCCAAATCAATAGATCTTATGGTATGAGGAGTGCAGTTATAGCTTTATTAGTAATACTGAATTTTTACAGAAAGAACTGTCAGATTTCTTATCATAGCATACACTACCTGGAGTAATTTTTTTCCCCTGAGCAATTTAGTTACTTGTTTTTCTGACAATCACTTAAAGTATATCCTCCACCTTTTAAAAAGAGACGTTCAAGTCACTGCTTATTTCTAACTTGCAGTCACAAAATCCATAAAAATTTTGTTGCTTCCAAATAGAATGAGAGAGGAGTATGGATTTTGAGCAGGTGTCAGGCTGTTTATTTGGTTTCCCCCATTTTGTGCAAGGCATTTCATCATCTAGGCCACCTTAATGCCAAGGTACACTTGTCATCTGTTGAATACACACATTTAGTATTTAAATAGCAATTTGCATTTTCAAAGTGTTTTGTCTACTATTAATTAGCATTTCTTCGCAGCATACCTGTGAGATGGGTCAATATCACCATTTTACAGATCAGAAAAGTGGAATGACAAAGGCTGAGTGATTTGAATGAAGGAATATAACAAGTCAAAGGCAGCCAAGGATGGATTTGTGGCACCAGCCTGGGAGTTCAAACATATCATGCTCTCTGAGCATCAACACCCTTCCACTCAGTGCTCAAAGAGGGCTTAATATTAGTAAAGACATAGATAGTTTTGCTTAAGCAGCAGATAAACAAATTACTGGGGTTTAATTGATTAATACATGGACTAGATTGACTATGGGCAAGTAAGCTACATCCTACAGACAGCTACAGGCTGAAACCATAGGATCAGGCTTTTTGACACCCATCTCTATGACAACAGTATGGAAACTTTTTTAACAGCAAGAAAACACTTTTTATTGAGTATCTATTCTGTGTGAAGACTCTCTTAGAATCTACAAATATCATTGTTATGGCAGCTGTAAGGATATACTGTCATTCCTAATTTGTAGATTAAGAAACTGGGGTTAAATTCCTTTTCTAAATCACTTGGCTGGTTTGAGGTGAGGCTTTGATTCAAACACAAGTTTACGAACTACTTACTTGTGGTCCCCAAATGTGCACATGTTGAGGTTAAGTATCAGTCTGGACCAGAGAGCCACACAGAGTTGACTTCTCTCTCCCATTGTTATCAATGACTCAGGTAAATTTACAGACAGCAAGCACATCATGTTTTAAAACCTGTGAAGATTAATAGAATAAATGTTAGTTAAGGGAATAACGATCTACTGTATTTTTAAAAGACCAAAACAATGAGCCAAATCTGGTGCTCAGATACTCAGGCCATACCTGGAGTGCTGTTATGTGTTTACTTTTGGTTATTATACCTTAATAGGACTGCAATCCAGTAGAAACATATTTAAAGGAGAGAGACTAGGGTGCTAATAGGAACTATTTAGGCTGCATAGCAGCAGACCTAAGTGACCCAAGCTATCTATAACATGAAGACATGTCATATGGAAGAAGGAAAAAAACCTGAGTTTGGCAATGTTAGATGTTAGAATTAATACCAGTCGCTAAGATTTAAAGGACCAAAGATTTTCGTTTAGTAGAGAAAAATTTTCTATGGGTCACATCTGTCTAAAAAAGAAGTCAACCAAACAGAGAGGCACTGAATCCCAATCATCATGTCACCTGAAAGGGCTCCCGATCCAGACCCCAAAAGAGGGTTCTTGGATTTCGAGCAAGAAAGAATTCGAGGTGAATCCATAGGGTAAAGTGAAAGCAAGTTTATTTAAAAAGTAAAGAAATAAAAGAATGGCTACTCCATAGGCTGAGCAGTGGCATGCGCCACTGGTTGCCCATTTTTATGGTTATTTCTTGACTATATGCTAAACAAGGGGTGGATTATTCATGAGTTTTCCAAGAAAGGGGTGAGAAATTCCCAGAACTGAGGATTTTTCCCCTTTTTAGACCATATAGGGTAACTTCTGGATGTTGCCATGGCATCTATAAATTGCCATGGCATCTATAAGTTGTCGTGGCATTTATAAATTGTCATGTGTCTTTTAGCATGCTATTGCATTATAATTGCATTTTAAAAGCAGTGGGGACGACCAGAGGTCACTCTTGTTGCCATCTTGGTTTTGATGGGTTTCGTCCAGCTTCTCTACTGCAAACTGTTTTATCAGCAAGGTCTTTGTTACATGTATGTTGTGCTGATCTCCTATCTCATCCTGTGACTTAGAATGGCTAACTCACTGGGAATGCAGTTCAGCAGGTCTCAGCCTTATTTTACCCAGCCCCTATTCAAGATGGAGTCGCTCTGGTTCACAAACACCTCTGACAATCAAAGTTGTCTGGCTGGTGTGGTGAGTGGCAGGAGCATGCCTTTGAAGCCAGACATGCCAGAGTTTGAATTTCAACTCTACCATTGCACTGCTCTGAATGAAGAACAATGATAGAGGTGCTGTATCCTGTTCTTAAAGAAGCAAGTAACATCTAGCTATACCCTACGTTAAGTTTCCTAGAGTACTTCCTAGCCAACAAGTGGTACCCGGCAAATACTTAATGTCAATTTCCCAGTTTAAAGAGATCAAATAAAAGGCATTTATCATCAAATGTGGGTCTAGACAAGATGTGCTTTACAGTGCCCAACATTATGCTCTGGACAGCCTTTGATTCTAAGTCAGGATCAGCAATTAGTCAAGGGAGAATGAATTTTCTAAGTGGTGACCTTTTATAAAGTAAAGTATGGGTGAGCTGAAAACTTATTCTAGAGTTTTTGCAGCAAGTTTCTGAAAAGCATTACTTAAGTATGAACAGACAAAAAGAAAGTTGTCATCAAGGGAATTTCCATTATTTTTTATTTGTTTGTTTATTTATTTATTTTAGAGACAGGATCTCCATCTGTTGGCCAGGGTGGAGTACAGTGCTATGATCACAGCTCACTGCAGCCTCGACCTCCTAGGGCTCAGGCGATCTTTTCACTTCAGCCTCCCAAGTAGCTGGAACTGCAGGCATGTGCTACCACGTCCTGCTAATTTTTCTATTTTTTGTAGAGACGCAGTCTCACCATGTTGCCCAGTCTGTCTCTAACTGCTGAGTGCAAGCGATCTGCCTGCCTCAGCCTCCCAAAGTGCTGGGATTACAGGCGTGAACCATGGCACCAAGCAGAATTTTGGTTTACTAAAAAACATTAAAACATTTATTTCTTAATTCTGCATTAAGATTTGTCTTTTTTTTTTTCTTTTTTTCTGAGATAGGATCTACTCTGTTGCCCAGGCTAGAGTGCAGTGGCACAATCATGGCTCACTGTAGCCTGGACCTCCCAGGGCTCAGGTGATCCTCCCACCCCAGCCTCCCAACTAGCCAGGACTACAGGCGTGTGCCACCACACTCTGCTATTTTTTCTATTTTTTGTAGTGACAGGGTTTCACCATGTTGCCCAGGCTGGTCTCAAAATCCTGGGCTCAAGGGATCCGCCTATTTTAGCTTCCCAAAGTGCTGGGATTACAGGCTTGAGCCACTGTACCCGGCCGCAATTCTGCATTAAGATTTTTAAAAGCATGTTTTATGTAGTACTTGAACCACTTTAAATTTAGTTTTAAGCACTTTTCTTTTACTTATTGTGCAGCCTCTTCTTAGTGCTTTTTTTCATTTTTCCAATTGAGGCTGTATAAATAAGTGAAGTAAAAGTTTGAATGCAATATCTAGTCGTTGCATTTTCTCTGTAATATGCAAATTAAGTCTAATACCTTTAAATAAGCAAATTAGCATATATCAATTATTCTTATCTTAGATACACATGACTAGAGGTATGAGTGGTGAGATTAGGATATTGGTAATAATTTAAAGGGCAAGAGCAAGGATCAGCATCAGTGATCACTGTAAATTAGCCAAGAAATGCATCCAAGGCAATCAGTTACTGACAGTACTTACCATGGAACAGCTTCTTGGTAGAAGTGCATATCTAATGTGACAAAGAATGTTTCTAACTAAAAATCCCTAATAGTAGCATTTTTTTTTGAAGAAAATCAAAGTCAACACAGTGGTTTGAATGGAGTTTGAAGGTGTCACCCAGGTTACAGAAAAAGAAAGCATATGTTACTGGAGATACTCTGTTTTGAGACTGTTAGCACGATTTAAAGATTATTCCATCTGAGACGACGATTTCTGTCAAATTTTGCATTCCAGTTTGGATCTAAATCTGGAGCAGATTGAGTATTTGCATTCTATTTTTATTCATAGAAAGATTATGTAAATTGGAACCACAGATTTACCCATTTCAACCAAGCGGAGTTAAATTGAGAACAAGCAAGTTCCTTGTCCATCTGACTCCCAATACTTGCCTTACTTAGAAATCATAACATAGGAAGCTTCTCATCTCCTCACTACCAAATCCTCAGTCCTGCTTTCCTCCTTGCCCACTATCTTTTCAATCCCCCTTACTATAACATGGGATGGCCCTTTCTCCTATCAAAGGCCCATTCATTTTCTGATGCTTTGGACCTCATTTCTTTCTCAGAGACCTGTTTCCTTCCCTTTTTAACATCTATCCCTTTGCCCATTACTTCTTTATTTCCTTTGAAATCCACTAAAAGTTTACTGAGCACCTACTCTGTGCTTTCCTGGTGTCCTCGGCATTTGGAGATGCTTTCTGCATCAGAGCCAAAGAATTTTGATTCTTTTATTCTCACAGAGGGGAAGAGTCTTTCTCCCCAATTAAATGCAATGTCCTAACATTAGCCAGAAGGGACCTATGCTGCTTTCAACTCTTTGCCTAACTGTAGGTTTAGGACAGTTCTAATTTAGATGGTGTTACCTGCTTGCCAAATGAGGGTTCAGTGGAGGATGAGGGGTGTGTGACCAGTAAAGGGGTTTCACTACAACTACAGATAATCCTTTGGAGGGAATACCAGGGAACGGCTCCAGAAAGTGATGTAAAATACTGATCATTTTTATTTATTTATTTATTTATTTATTTATTATTTATTTATTTATTTATTTGAGATGGAGTCTCACTTTGTCGCCCAGGCTGGAGTGCAGTGGCGCGATCTCAGCTCACTGCAAGCTCCGCCTCCCGGGTTCAAGCCATTCTCCTGCCTCAGCCTCCCTGGTAGCTGGGACTACAGGCGCCTACCACCACGCCCATCTAATTTTTTGTACTTTTAGTTGAGACTGGGTTTCACCATGTTAGCCAGGATGGTCTCGATCTCCTGACCTCATGATCCACCTGCCTCTGCTTCCTAAAGTGCTGGGATTACAGGCGTGAGCCACCACGACCAGCTGATAGGTAATTGTTTTAATAGCACTTGTTGAATGATTAATCCTTTGACCACTTATTAGAAATGTTACCTTTTAATTTTTTAAACTTCTGGAATGTGTAGTGCTGTTTCTGGATTGTTCATTCTATTCTACTGATCTGTTTATCTATCCTAGTACTATTACCACACCCTTACATTACTCAAATAAATTGGATGTCCTTCTTTTCAAGATTTTTTTACCAGTTTTGTGCAAACACCATAAGTTTTAGGAAAAGCCTATCAAGTTCTAAAGTTTTAAAGGTTATACTTTCTGGAATTGCATTCTATTTAAAAAGGGATTATATTTAGTTAATGTAGACATTAACTTTAAGGAATTATATTCTCATTCAGAATTGTGGTTACATTTTGCAATTTATTCAGAGTTTGCTCTTATGTTAGCATAGCTATTTTACAAGGTATATCAGTCAGTCCTACAACCATTATAAACTTGTTATAATAAAGAATGTTTATTCTATCTTATCACTACTTTAATGTTTGACTTCTTCACTTCAAAAATAGTTGAAAACTTAGAACTGGCCAGGTACAGTGGGTCACACCTGTAATCCTAGCACTCTGGGAGGCTGAGGCTGGTGGATTGCTTGAGTCCAAGAGTTCGAGACTAGCCTGGGAAACATAGTGAAACCCTGTCTCTACTGAAAATATAAAAAATTAGTCAGATGTGGTGGTGTGCACCTGTAATTCAAGCTACTAGGGAGGCTGAGGTGGGAGAATCACCTGAGCCTGGGAGTTCGAGGCTGCAGTGAGCCAATATTGTGCCATTTCACTCCAGCCTGGGCAACCAGAGTGAGACCCTGTCTCAAAAAAAAAAAAAAAAAAAAAGAAAGAAAGAAAGAAAAAGTTAAGACTATCCTTGTATAATGTTTTAATTTAATTATTTGGTCAATTAATTTGACCCCTCAATAAACCGTTTACCTATTGACATTTGTGTGATGTAAAAAAGTCATTCCTCGATTTGTTGGAATATTTATTTTAAAAATGTACACTTAACCAGAGATCCATTTGTGTCTACTGCACATTTAAATAATGTATGATATATAAATATATTTTAATGTTTTCACATAACTGTCCTCTTTTGACCTTCATACAAGCATTGTACATTTGAAAAAGCAATGATTTTTCTCCCCATTTAAAAAAATGAAAAGATTGACACAGACAAATAGTGTGCTTTGCCCACTATCACAAAGCTGGTCAATGGACTCTCAGTACAATGACCTTCCTTATGAAATTAGCTGCTTCCTAATATTGCTTTCTGTAAAGCCATACAGCAAACTCCCTAGATTCCTATATTTATTTATTTATTGACTTATTTAAGAAACGGGGTCTTGTTCTGTCACCCAGGATGGAGTACAGTGGGATGATCATGGCTCACTCCAGCCTGGAACTTCTGGGCTCAAGAGATTCTCCCGCCTCAGTCTCCTGTGTAGCTAGGACTACAGGTGCCTGCCACCACACCTGGCTCATATCTTTTTTTTTTAAATGTTATTTCTCATTATGCTCTCTCCAACTAGAAGCATTGGAGCAGAACTGTGAGGAAGGACACCCTAAGAAGTGAATCTTGAAGGATGGTAGAAAGGCCACATACCAATTGTACTGTGGCTGGCACAATGCAAATGGAATAAATTATATAGCCGCAATCAACTCAGATCTAAACTCAGGTGATGTGAATGTAGCAATATTGTGCTTTCTCTGTGTAATTGCAATTACCTCCAAGTTTATTTGTCACCAAACAAGCACTTTTTCAATCAGTGCAACTTGTGCAAATCAGCACTCTGGGATGTGAATGATTTAATTCACTCATCATGCACTTCGTGATGCCCAGCCCTACCCCACCCATGAAGAAAATAAATAAAGTTTAAGGAGAGATTACATGGAAAGCAGACATGTGGGGCACAAAAGTAATGTCTAAGTTAGTTATCATTCTTAAAAAAAGTTAAACGTGAGAAGAGTAGAATAAAACTATTAGTGAGATACATAGTTTTATTTAACAAAGAAACAGAGTATTGATTAAAATAAGAATAAAATGAAGCATATTTTATTAACCAAGAATAAAGCACATTTTATTCTTGGTTAATTTTCCTTCTTTTTAGAGAACTTAATAGACATATATATAGTAATTGTTTGTTTTGGCAAAGAAGACATTTAAGCAGAAAGAGGATGCCTTCACATTTCATTTCTTTACACAAATGACACATGCCAGACCCATGGGATTCACTCCCAGCTAATAATGACACTTTCTCTTCAACTTCTGGACCTTTCTTAACTTGAGGTTTCAAAGAGTTGCTCCCATTTCTTCTAAATTATTCTCTGAGGAAAAAAAATCTATTTTTCTCGAGAAAACCTATTTTTTCTTCCTCATTAAAAGTATGGTCATTTATTAAATTTTGCCATACTGAATTATCTCAATACTAATCACAGTGAGTGAAATGAAAAATTTGTTATTACCTTTGCCAAAATAAACTTAACAGTTTAACTGTGGATGGGGGAGGATTGAAAATAATAACTAAGCTAAATAACTAACATATAAATCTCTAATTGATAGAGGAATAAATTAGAAAGTAAAGCGTTATAGTAAACACCAAACTATGTGATATAGTGAGCTCTGTGATACCTTGCAAAGAAGAGTCAGGGTGTCCTGGAGTTGACAGAGGATGCATCTATATGATAGGCATCTAGCAAGATTTAAGGAATGGGCAGCATTCAGATTAACAGAGCTATGCAAGAAGGTGAAAACTCAGGTGATAACAGCGATTTTTCCCATTTGACAGAATTTTCTCTTCAAGTGAACGACTACTTGGAAACCTAATATGTAACAGCTTAAAGCAGAACTGTCGTGATTGAAGGGAGGAGAAAAATGGGCTCCAGAGCCCTGTTAATATGTCCTTCTGGTTTTTCCTGGGCCTCTCTCTGATTTAGAATGTTAAAAACTCTCTATCTATATTTCATTTGATCTATATCTTCCTTGAGGATTAATATCGATGCCCTATAATAAAGATACTTGTAATAATTCAAACTTGAGCCAGGGTCCAGGTAATAAGAGGGGAAGAAACAACAGGATAATTAGGGAGCAGTTGTAAAAAAGAAATAAAATTAATTGACTAGGACGCGGGAAGAGGAAGAAAGGAGGAGTCTGCAACATTGTAGGAGTAAGAAGTCTATATATTAGGAAGGAAAACAGTTGTACAAGGTAGAGAATTGAGATGTCAGGAGAGGAAACTATATTTGTTTCTTTGTTTTAGTATATATATGTTTTATTCAATTTCATTTCCCCCTCTTTCAATATATCACTGTATTGAGATGGCTCTAAAGCAGGAACATAAAGACCAGATTTATTCTGGTTGGATCCATAAGACTCCATCTTTTCTGAAAATCTAGAATCCATTCATAGGCATGTGATGTGCATTGAGTCTCTCTTCCCGGATGGCTCTGCCCTGCACCATTTACAGGATGTCAGGCACTGGAGATAGAATGGTGAAAAAAAGACACAGTCCTATCCTTCAGAAAATTCCCGAGTTTGTTAAGAAGCCAGATGTATCTAGATCAATAAACAAATGTAAAATTATAATTTGATTAAATAGTGAGGAAAAAATGGCACCTAGTACCATGAGACATATTCCAGTCCTGATTTAGTCAGAGAAAGTGTCCATGAGGTAGCTGAGTAAGAGTTAAATAGGAAAAGAAGTGGTATTGACAGATGGGAGAACACCCTAAGTAGAAAAAAAAGGCATATGCAAAGGCACTAGGAGAGAAAGAAGCCAGTATTGGTGGAGTATAGAGGGTGAAAGGTAGCAGAGAAAGCTGGAGAGGAATGCAAGGACCAGACCATAAGAGCTCTTTATTCTACAGTCATCTATCCCATGGTCAGTGGATGGCACTGACAGAAGGGAGAGTCATATGATTACATCCCGTCTTGGAAAGATGCCTCATGTTGCATCATGGAGAACTGATTGGAGAGTGGCCAGATGAGATGTAGGCAGACCAATAGCTATTGCAGACAAAGTTCTTGGGATTTTGGACCAGGATGGTTGCCCAGAAGATATGAAGAAGAGAAGCAAGATTCAAGAGATAGGTAAAATAGATTGGAATTAGTAATGAGGCTTAAAGGAGAGCAATGATATAATAATGATTTATAATGATATATTAGGGCTAACTCTTGACATGACATCATTATTGCAAAATCACTTTCCCAATTTGTCTTTTAATTTTATCTTTGTTGCTTTTGATATAGGAAGCTTTTAATGTTAATGTACTATTAAAATCCATTATCATGTCCTTTATTTTCTTGTTTATAGTTTTGTTTTTGCTTTAAAAGAACTTCTCCATGTTTAGAAAAGGTAAATATTTACCTACATTCTTTTCCCATTAGTTTATGATTTTTTTTTTCTTATAGGAGAGGGTCCGAGTAGGATTTAGATCTTTTATATATTTGAGATACATGCACATATCTATGTGCACACATATATCTGAACACATATACAGGTATATATGTATATGTATTTACTGTATTTAGTGTAAGATATGAGGTAGGTATGGATCTAAATTTATTTTTT
Source organism: Gorilla gorilla gorilla (assembly GCF_029281585.2). Lineage (NCBI taxonomy): Eukaryota > Metazoa > Chordata > Mammalia > Primates > Hominidae > Gorilla > Gorilla gorilla. The sequence continues at coordinate 134,049,499 of NC_073228.2, forward strand.
TCCTTATAAATGGCTAAGGGCCCTGTAAATCATATATGAAATATGATTCTGAGTCATTTGCCTTTTTGTGAAGTATTTTCTCAATGAATATGCCACTGAGATTAGCCATACAATATATAAAGAATTGGAGATGGTATTCACGTGAATATTTTGATTACACTGATCTGTTTTAAACAATTCTGTAAACAGTATGTAAAATAAATTTGAATGTCCATTAGTATTAGGAGCAATAGTAGTGAAAACAGAGCCATGAAAACAAATCCAAAACCTAGTGAGATTTGGAGTGTTTAGCTTTGCTTCTTTATAAAATATAGTTATTTAGCTCATTGATTGTACTAATTATAGTTTTATTCCTCAAATCTCAGCAGTTTTGCCTTAGCATCTTATATCTGCTTTATAGAATTAAAAATAATTCATTTATTTTATTTTATCTGTTCAGAGAGAAAAATTTTAAAACTCCATTTAAACCATTTTAAAAGATAACTGTGCAGACTTGAAACCCAAATTGTTCTTTACTCTTTTACCAAAGCTATTATGGTGACAGTGAGTCACTAGGACACTTACTGGGTCTCATGAAATCATTTTATTAATCTTACCCTTTTCCGTTATGTAAATTACTTTTTGTGGTGACAACTTTATACATAAGAAAGAAAGGTAAGTTATACTTAGTCTCCAGTAAGGATATCTCAATGTAATTAGATCAAAGTGACTCAAGTCATTGTATCTTCATTTCCGGAAAACTTGACTTTAAAAAGATTAGGCTTTACTTGATTTTTGTTAGCACTATCTTATAAATACCTACTTGTTATTTAGCACTGTGATTCCCATCCATTCCCACAGCAGTGTTGTGCCCATGCAGAAGTCCACAGCACTATAATTAGGATATTTTTTCCTAAGAAAAATATTATAATAGACATCTTGCCATGCTTATGTTATTTTAATTGGATGTTTAGTTCTAGGGATCTTCATAATTTATCATAAAGCTTTAATGTTAATAAAATCAGCTGGAAGGAAACACTACTAATCTCCTTGATTGCACCACAAGGAGTAGGATCTTAATTTGAGCCTTTCTTTCTTTTTTTAAGCTAATGGAGAGAGAGTTTTAAGTGGATCATGGGATCTAAGCAATGTAACACAATGCTTCATTAAGTATTGCCCATGATCCACATCAAAGAAAAATTACTAAAGGTGGAGGTAAACAGGCCAGGAAGACTTATTCAAGACTACTACAATAGGGGAGAGAGATTGAACTCAATTCCCACTGAAACAAAAGGAAGGAGAGTTTTTTGGCTTGTTTGTTTTCCTTTTTTTCCCCTGCTCCTTTTTTATTGTGTAAATTTAAGGTATACAACTGATGTTTTTATATACATACACAAAGTAAAGTGATTACTACCTGGAGAGTTTTTAAGTGCTGGGGTGAGCCAGTGGAAAAGTACTGGAAGATATTAGAGGGGAAGTTGGCTGGTATGATCAGGCCTTCCGTGTTTGCTAATTGGTGTTTATCAAAGTTAGGTTTCTACCCTCCCACAGAGACTAAGAGATGGAGGGCTGTCTTTCTTGATGATTACATTTTGAAGGGATAGCTAATAGTACCTTGAGAAAGCCATTTCTAGATTGTAAAACTGGCAGGCAAGAAGCTGGAAGATTTACATCTCAATAGGGCAGAAAGGAATTTACAACTGCAAGTTTTATAAAGTATCTTCTAAGAAAAAGGAGATCTGGAATCTATAGTCAGGAAGAAACCTAGTTATTTCAAGCTGAGGGAAATGTTAAGGCCATCTTGGCCACGCATTGATGGGTATTGGATTTTACTTGATCTGGAAACTGATCTAAAAGTATAAGCCCTTTCTTACTTTACAATATATAATACAATCTTAAAACTTTTAAGTATTATGTACAACTAAAGATTACTCATTAGAAAACTAATAAATTAGATATTCAGGTGCAGAAGGGATGTCTTTGAAATGTGCTTTAGAGTGCAAGAGATTTCACTGTTTAAAGTTTACTAAATAATAATAATAGCAACACCTATTAAGTATTTACCCTGTGTCAGATACTAATTTATGCATGTTTCAAATAATGTAGGAAAAAATCTAGGAGCTCTTCTTTTCCTAGAAGAAAATTTAATCCAATATCAGACTGGGAATGGAAGAGCAGGTCTCAAAAACAAACCTGTGACTCCAGAGAGGGAATCTTGGCCTAGAATAGACACACATGCACACACACTGATAGAATAACAGATGAATATACTGAAGAGGTTCTTTTTTCTTTCCTTTAAGTAGTTGAAAGGTCCCCAAAACCCAGGTCTAACTCCATCACTTTAAAATTTCCTACAGAAGCCCTAGTTTTGTGCTATTTCTTGAATGAAAGACTACCTTGTTTCCATGCAGCTGGCAAACGCCTTCATTGGGCTTTGCTGTCTTTCTCATTTACTGTGGTCTCTCAGCAGCACTTCATTTATTTGTACAGAAATTATTAATGTGATGGAGTGCAACCTGACTTAGAATCAGTTTAGACTCCTACAGTCATTTCACATCCCAGTGCCACAAAGCAGGAATGATGATGCCTGTCTTCGCCCTTTCTCCCTGCTTGGATGACTGCATCAATTACGAAAATAGTAAAGAGATGGAGGACTCCCATCAGTCATGCTACAATAGTACTGGCCTGTGAGTCACTACTTAAATAAGATATAAAAGCTCTAAGATATGTGCCAAATCTTTTGCAGCACAGATGTGTAAAGTCTTAAGTTACGTTTTATTTTTTAACTTAAAGAAACATTTAGAAGCTTGGGAAATACTGCAGAATTCTGAGAATTGTCTTTTAGACAAAGTTCTTCCAGTAAATATTTTGCTCTCTGTTTTGGTTATCAGCTAGTTTTGGAGGGCATATATTACTTTATTAAAAATTAATTATAAATATATTCTTAAATATTAGGCCTAGGCTACCCTCTAGGAGCTGGTCATCTAGAAAGGCATGCTATCAAATAAAGCAGCAAGTACAATATGGAATAATTAGTACAATGAGCACTGGCCAAAATTACACAGCTGTTTATGAATGTGTATAGTTAGTGCTTGTCTCCTTCACGAAATAGTTAGCTCCATGAGGACAAGGACCATTTTTGTTGTTGTTGTTGCTATATCTATAGTAACTGATGCATTTTAGAAACTCAGGAAATATTTGTAAATGAATGAATAAATATAGCTGCAAGTAGGAGAGGGAGCCAAACTGTTAGGGAGGATGGAATCAAGAAATGTTTGTTCAGGCAAAATTACTGAAATGATCATATTGTCATAGAGTGTAGTATGACATCTTTCTCATGGTTTCCATTTTTTTTGTCAATTAGATTTCACTAACCTTCAGCATCTACTGTATACACGGCAGTGAACTATGTTCTCATCTGTACCTTATTACTCTGCAACATACTGAGAGCTGAGATCCATTTCATACATAATGAATATAAATTTTTCACTCTTAAATATTGACAATGTGATACCTAATTTCCATTTCTGAGTATATCTGAATATAGACCAAATGACATAAGAAACTCCATAAAAAACAATTAACACTGAACACTGCACAATGGCCCTCCCATTTGTTGGAAGGTGGTCACATTTTAGCTCCTTATACAGCATTCCAAATTTCCCTGAAGATTACTACAGAAGCATAAATGATGATCACTGGAAATTATCAGGTAGCCAAAGCTGACACTCACAGAAGTATATGTTATCCTTCAAACAAAAAAATCCTAAGTTTGTCCTAACTTTATCTGACCCATTTTTTAATGCTCTCTAACATTAGTGAATGATATAATGTTTATGCAGAATTAGATAAGCTTATGTTAAGCTTTTCACAAGGCTAAACAGTTGGTAGCTTGAATTTTGGGAGCACAGAAAAAAAACAAAACAGTAATTACAACCAATCCAACCTTTGGCTTTTGCTTTAGCACATTAGTTAAATAAGAATCTACTTGGTATTTGAAAGCGTTCAAAACTGAAATGAAACATATGAATTAGAAAGAAGGTAATTTCCTCTTTTTTATCTGAAAGGGAGGTATGATTTTATGCGTGATCAGTGACCTCATACACTCATATTTCCTCTGTGGATACAATACATTCATGAATTGGGTTAATGTCTTCTGAAATTTTGTAGCAACTACCATCTTTCTTTTTATTTTTTAAATTTTTAAATAAAATATTTTATTTTAGATTCAAGAGGTACGTGTGCATATTAGTTACATGGGTATGTTGTGTACTAGTAGGGACAGGGCTTCTAGTGTACCCGTTACCCAAATAGTGAATACTGTATCCAAAAGATAATTTTTCGACCCTTGCCCCCTTTCCACCTCCCCGATTTTGGAGTCCCTAGTATCTATTATTTCCGTCTTTATTTCCATGTGTTCCCATTGTTTAGTTCTCACTTATAAGAAAGAACATGTGGTATTTGGTTTCTTGTTTCTGAGTTAGTTCACTTAGGATAATGGCCTCCAGCTGCACTCAATGTTGCTGCAAAGGACATGATTTCATTCTTTTTTATAATTGCATAGTATTCCATGGTGTGTATATACCACATTTTCTTTATCCAGTCAACTGTTGATGGACACTTAGGTTGATTCCATGACTTTGCTATTGATAACAATGCTGTGATTAACATACAGGCACAGGTATCTTTGTATATAATTATTTATTTTCCTTTGGATAGACACCCAGTAGTAGGATTGCTGGGTATAATGGTAGTTCTGTTTTTAGTTCTTTACTGTTTTAGTTCCATACTGTTTTCCATGGAGGTTGAACTAATTTACATTCCCACCAACAGTGTATGAGCATTCCATTTTATCTGCATTCATGCCAACATGTTGTTTTTTGACTTTTTAATAATAGCTATTCTGACTGGTGTAAGATGATATCTCATTGTAGTTTTAATTTGCATTTCTCTGATGATTAGTGATGTTGATCATTGTTTCATGTGTTTGTTGGCTGTTTGTATTTCTTCTTTTGAGAAATGTTTGTTCATATCCTTTGCCCAGTTTTAATCAAGTTTTTTTTTTTTCTTGTTGAGTCGTTTGAGTAACTATTACTTTACATTTTGTTTTTCAGAGGTCTTGAAAGCCTAGTTTGGAAATGATAACTTCCCTTTGTCTATTGTTAGTTATGCTCTGAACCAATAATTTACAAGGAAATGAAATCACTAGTGAAGGGAGTCGTTATGTTGGTATTACGTGAATAAAGGGTGTGTGCATGTTTGCAGAATGGCAACTTGCAAACCTAATATTCTTCTTTACCTCTTCTTTGTAATAAATAGTGAGTACTTAAAATGTTTAGGGAAAAAATAAATGTAAAATTCTACTTGAAAGTTTACCAAATTTTTAAAAAGTATACAGAGGAAGAGAAATGTATAGATTTTAACAATCATCTAGCGTTATCTTAACTATCTCAGGAAATATCTATATAGTCACTCTGAATATGTGTATGTCAGGCTAAATCAGGCAGATAGATGAGCAGTTAAGTTCAGTTATCATTAGATTTTTTTTCTTATTAGAGTAATATTTTAGTTCTAAAAGGGTAGTTTTAATTAAGGCATAAGGGTTTATTTAAACCAACAAATGATTATGTGTCATTATACCATGATAAACAAACCTGATGAACTTAGTGATTTCTTTAAGATTTTTAATCTCTTTGGTATTTGTCTAAGACATCAGGTGTCCAGAATATACTCTGCTGAGAAATCTGTATCAATGATTGAGAGTTAATATCTATGAGCTATTTTCCATGTTGTCTGAAAGTGTTTTTAAGTTTTATAGAATATATCTTTCTGAGAAATCTTTATCACATATAAGAGTTGCTATCTGCAAGCTATTTTCTGTGTTGTCTGACAGGTTTTCTAAAAACTAAAATAGCTAAAAAAAAAAATGAAACAGGAAAAATGTGTCAGTTTTAATGGTGCAGATTACCCATATCAGATTGTTACTTGGATTTCAACCAAGACTGAACTAACTAATTAAACAGAAGGCAAACCTTCTTCAAAATCATACAGAGCATTAGTACAGAGCTGAAATTGCAACTTCACTTATCAGGTTGTTTTTGACAGGATGCTTTGTGGTGCAAGTGACAGAACCACAGCTAAACTAACTGGAAAAAAAGAAGAAACTATAGTCCTAGGAAGCCAGAAAGTCTGAGTGTGCTTTGGCCTTGGGCATAGCTCAGTGCTGTGTTCAGTGCTCTCAATAGCACTCAGTTTTTCTTACGTCACTTCTCTGCCCTCTCTGGGTGGTGAGGTCTGCTTTTCTTTCTCTAGGATTATAGTGTGCAAAATATCAGCCTGTGGTCAAAGGCAACCATTTTTTTTTTCCTTTTACAAGAGAGATCTTGCCCATGAATAAAGCTAATCCAGAAGGAAACATTTATAACGAAGTATATTAATTGGCCAGAGTGTGATATGCATTCACTTTTAGGAAAAGATGAAAGTTGTGTAAAATAAAACCTGAAGAAAAAGAATAGTTTATTATTTAACTCTTTTTTTTCTTTTTTCTTTTTTTTTTTTTTTTGAGACAGTTGAGACAGGGGCTCACTTTGCCACCCAGGCTGGAGTGCAATGGCACCATCTCAACTCACTGCAGCCTCGACCTCCCAGGCTCAAACCATCCTCCCACTTCAGCCTCCCAAGTAGCTGGGACTACAGGTGTGTGCTACCATGCCCAGCTAATTTTTCTATGTTTTGTAGAGATGGGGTTTCACCATGTTGCCCAGGCTGGTCTCAATATTTTGGACTCAAGCAACCTGCCTGTCTCAGAGTGCTGGGATTACAGGTGTGAGCCACTGTGCCTGGCCACATGTAACTCTTTTGAAGTGTACAATTCAGTAGTATCAGCTATATTAATGTGCTATGCAATGTCTCTGTAGAACTTGTTAATCTTGCAAAACTGAAACTCCGTGCCTGAACAGCAACTCCCCATTTTCTTCTCACTCCAGTCCCTGGCAACTGCCATTCTATTTTCTATTTCTATAAATTTGACTACTTTAGATATTTCTTATAAGTGGAATCATAGACTATTTGTCGTTTTGTGACTGGCTTATTTCACTTAGTGTAATGTCCTCAAGTTTCATCCATCTTGTAGCAAGTGATAGGATTTCAAAAGGAAAAGAAATTTTAAGATTTTTAAAAGTTACTTTAAAAGGATATTCACAAACTTAAAATGCTTTCAGAAAACTTATATTTATGACAACCTAAATTTATAACGAACATGGAGAAATTTGATGGGACTGAAAGTAACTTGAAAATGCACTGCTCGCTTATTATCTTTCAAATTCAAATGTATTCAAAATACTGGACTCACCAAGAAAAAAGGCAGCAACAAAAATTACATCTATAGCCTTTGGACTACACGTTTTCAACACTGCTACTAATACATTTGGGGAGGGATTTCCTTCAAAACAAAAAAGAGAGAGAGACAAGAGACAAAATATTTTATTTTTTGCATCATAATTTTTAAAATTTAACCTTTTGTTTGGAAATAATTATCAATTCACATACAGTTGTAAAAAAAAATACCAAGAGATTCCATGTGTCCTTTATCCAGTTTCTCTCACTGATAACATCTCGCAAAACTATATTCACAACCAGGATATGGATATAATCCACTGATGTTATTCAGATTTTCTTAGTTTTGAAAGTACTCTGTGTATGGGTGTTTGTGTGCATGTATACACACATGGATTTAGTTTCATGCAATTTTATCACGTTGTATAGTGAGTTTAAAGGCAGAGTTTATAGATCAGATGTATCTATTATCAAGGTGTTGTTATTTTTAGAAATCTTAGTAGCAAAATGTTCTTATTTTATATGAAAAATATGCATACATGATATGAAGAAGAGTGTACCTTATTATTCTTATACCAGATCATTGCTTTAAACAATTTGTTCAAGCTATATACACTCTTTAACATGTTTTCATTCTTTCCATAATTATAGAATGAAATATGTATGTTTATTTTCCCTCGAGTTATTTATTTTCTTTAATATTGAGAATCAGGCTTTTTTTTTATTTTACCATTATTACCAGAGAAGTAGGGCACATTTTAAGAATCTTACTGTTAATATCTGCAGACAATAATTGAGGGCAAACAATTGTGTTAATTTGAAAATTCACTATTTTACTTAGAATTTTTATATTCACTAGTCTTATAAAAGAAAGATTATTAGTCATTTTCATTAAGGACAATAAGACTCTCCATTTAGTTACATAACTAAATCATCAACAATAAAATGGGTTTAAATATTTGCAAAGCAAATTACTGAACCCATAGGGACATATTCACCATTATATTGCACACCACTTAAATGATTTTTTATTTTCTTACATGCCTTCGTAATTTTTCTAATTTGCAGAGTCTTCACTTCCTGGTAAAGGAATGCCTCATTCTCCCAAATCCTCCTTAATCTCATATCTAAGAAGAGATACAAACAGATTTTTCCAAGTTAGAGGATCCTTTCTCGTTAAAAAAAAAAAAAGTAGTAGCATAATGAAAACAAAATAACTTTCAGATTGAAGTAACTTCTTTACATAAGTAAATTAAGGAGACTTTTTTCCTTCATAGAGAAGACCAAAGATGTTCACAGACAGCTTTACGCATAATAGTATGACCTCTTATTTCTCTTTCAACGGAGATAATTAAGTTTCTTAGTTCTCAAATTATGATCTGAAGTCAAATGATAGCTATTGTAAACATATTTGAATCATTTTCTAAGGCAAATTTAATCAAGAGCATTTTCATGTACTCATTTATTCAATACCTACATTAATAATAATATAAAAACAAATTTCAACAACTACAAAGATTACAACAATAACTAATTATATACAATAATAATAACTAAGCAGTTACAATATGCCACATTCTTTTCTACATGTTTCAAATACAAATACTCATTTAACACTAACAGCCACCCTATGAGGTATATACTATTTATTGTATTTCTTATTTTACAAATAGTTAAACTGAGGCACAAAAAGTTAAAGGATTTGTCCAAGGTCACATGTTTATTAAGTTTTAGAGCCTGGCTCCATCCATGGCATCTGGCTCCAGAATCTAAGCACTTCGTTGCAATGCACATGCACCCCCCTGAATTACAATGAGACATACATGGAAAAGAGACACACATGGAAAAGATATAATAGTGGGTTGTTAAGTCTCCCACTATTATTGTATGGGAATCTAAGTCTCTCCGTGGGTCTCTAAGAACTTGCTTTATGAATCTGGGTGCTCCTGTATTGGGTGCATATATATTTTGGATAGTTAGCTCTTCTTGTCAGTGATCCCATTACCAGTATGTAATGCCCTTCAGCAAAGTCTCAGCATACAAAATCAATGTGCAAAAATCACAAGCATTTCTATACACCAATAATAGACAATCAGAGAGCCAAATCATCAGTGAACTCCCATTCACAATTGCTACTAAGAGAATAAAATACCTAGGAATACAACTTACAAGGGATGCGAAGGACCTCTTCAAGGAGAACTACAAACCACTGCTCAAGGAAATAAGAGAGGACACAAACAAATGGAAAAACATTCCATGCTCATGGATAGGAAGAATCAATATGGTGAAAATGGTCATACTGCCCAAAGTAATTTATAGATTCAATGCTATCCCCATCAAGCTACCATTGACTTTCTTCACAGAATTAGAAAAAACTATGTTAAATTTCATATGGAACCAAAACAGAGCCTGTATAGCCAAGACAATTCTAAGCAAAAGAACAAAGCTGGAGGCATCATGCTACCTGACTTCAAACTATACTACAAGGCTACAGTAATCCAAACAGTATGGTACTGGTACCAAAAAAGATATATAGACCAATGGAACAGAATAGAGGCCTCAGAAACAATGCCACACATCTACAACCATCTGATCTTTGACAAACCTGACAAAAACAAGCAACAGGGAAAGGATTCCCTATTTTGTAAATGGTGTTGGGAAAACTGGCTAGCCATATGCAGAAAACTGAAACTGGACCCCTTCCTTACACCTTATAAATTAACTGAAGATGGATTAAAGATTTAAATGTAAGACCTAAAACCATAGAAACCCTAGAAGAAAACCTAGGCCATACCATTCAGGACATAGGCATGGGCAAAGACTTCATAATTAAACACCAAAAGCAATGGCAACAAAAGCTAAAATTGACAAATGGGATCTAATTAAACTAAAGAGCTTCTGCACAGTAAAAGAAACTATCATCAGAGTGAACAGGCAACCTACAGAATGGGAGAAAATTATTGCAATCTATCCAGCTGACAAAGGGCTAATATCAAGAATCCATAGGAACTTAAACAAATTTACAAGAAAAAAAACACACCCCATCAAAAAGTGGGCGAAGGATATGAACAGACATTTCTCAAAAGAAGACATTTATGCAGCCAACAAATATATGAAAAAAAGCCCATCATCACTGGTCATTAGAGAAATGCAAATCAAAACCACAATGAGATATCATCTCACGTCAGTTAGAATGGTGATCAATAAAAAGTCAGGAAACAACAGATGCTGGAAAGGATGTGGAGAAATAAGAATGCTTTTACACTATTGGTGGGAGTGTAAATTAGTTCAACCATTGTGGAAGACAGTGTGGTGATTCCTCAAGGTTCTAGAACCATTTGACCCAGCAATCCCATTACTGGGTATATACCCAAAGGATTTTAAATCATTCTACTGTAAAGACACATGCACACATATGTTTATTGCAGTACTATTCACAATAGCAGAGACTTGGAACCAACCCAAATGCCCATCAGTGATAGACTAGATAAAGAAAATGTCACACATATACACCATGGAATACTATGCAGCCATAAAAAAAGATGATTTCATGTCCTTTGCAGGACACGGATGAAGCTGGAAACCATCATTTTCAGCAAACTGACACAGGAACAGAAAACCAAACACTGCATGTTCTCACTAATAGTGGGAGTTGAACAATGAGAACACATGGACACAGGGAGGGGAACATCACACACCAGGGCCTGTTGAGGAGTGGGATACTAGGGGAGGGATAGCATTAGGATAAATACCTAATGTAGGTGATGGGTTGATGAGTGCAGCAAACCACCATGGCACGTGTATACCTATGTAACATGTATCTGCACATGTATCCCAGAACTTAAAGTATAAAAAAAAAAGATTGAATTTAAATACTTGTTATTTTGATTACCACATCTCTAATAACTTCCTTGTGTTTTTTCTTCATCTTTCAGTTTTAGTCATTTTCTATTGACTTAGTTAACTTTCCTTTCCTACACAATCACACATGTGTATCCTGTCCTTGACTCCCTATACTTCATATGGGGCATATAATAATTTTTCATACATATATATGAATATATATATATGAGTGTGTGTATATATATGTGTGTGTGTGTGTGTAGATATATATATGTTTTGTATTCTTCACTAACTGCTTCTCCAGATTCACTGGGTTTTCTATCAATTTATTTTTCTGAACAATCCCTTCCTTTTGCCTTCTGACCTGCTGGAATATCTATTGGTTGCCCTTTATGTTCCTGTTTGCACCATGTTTTCTCTTTCCTGATTTTCTCTCTGCTTGGGAATAACAAATCTATTAATAGTTCTCTGAGAAATGAGCTTGAAAGATAGTTCTTTGAAGTACAGCAATGACCTTATTTTCTCCTAACACTTCATTGATATCTTGTTTAGCTATAGAATTCTAGGTTTGAAACCATTTTCATCATATTTTGAAATGACTATTTGATTACTTTTTGTACTTCCAGTTTTCATTGAGAAGTCTATAGACATGCTGCTTTTTGAGCCTTTTATCACTGTCCTCCCAGGAGGCATCTAACATATCCTCTGCCTCAAGGCTCTAAAATTTCACAGCGGTGTGCTTCATATGGGTCTAATTTCATCGGATTTAGCTTTTATAGAATAAGCCCTTTGAATTTGGAAACTCAAGCCCTTCATCTGTTGCATTTTGTGGAAGTTTTCTTGAATTATTTTGTTGATAATTTTTTCCTCTCTGTTCCTCTGCTCACTCATTCTGGAACTACTGTTATTTGGATATGGGATCTCCTGAACTGTTCCTGTAATTCTTTAAACTTTTCCCACAAATTTTCTTTTTTTTTCTTTTTGCTTAACTTTCTAGATTTTATTACCTTTATTTTCCAACTCTTCTTTTGCATTTTAAAATTTCTGTTATATTTTAATTTTGGTGCATTTTATGTTTTGGTTTTTCTACATGTGTACTTGATATGTGTGATTATGTGTGGATAGATGGATATAATAAAACATATATAAACATGGATAAATATGGATATAGTTGTGGTCTTTTTTTGGTGTATATATATATATATATATATATATATTTTTTTTTTTTTTTTTTTTTTTTTCTGAGATGGAGTCTCACTCTGTCACCCAGGCTGGAGTGCAGTGGCAGGATCTCACCTCATGCAAGCTCCGCCTCTCGGGTTCACGCCATTCTTCCTCAGCCTCCCTAGTAGCTGGAACTACAGGCACCCACCACCACGCCTGGCTAATTTTTTGTATTTCTAGTAGAGACGGGGTTTCACCGTGTTAGCCAGGATGGTCTCCATCTCCTGACCTCGTGATCCGCCCGTCTCGGCCTCCGAAAGTGCTGGGATTACAGGCGTGAGCCACAGCACCCGGCCGTGGTCTGGTTTTATGTTCTCAGTATCTTCCCTCACTTTTCTGAAGATAGTAATTCATTATACATTTTTTTGTCTTCTTCTACCTGAATATTCTCTATTTCTATAGAGATGGCTTCTATCCTTAGTAAACTGCTCAAGATTGAGCATAAGGGATGAAACTCTGATGAGAAACTTTGAAAAAGTGACTTGGTTTTGTCAACAATGACAAGGATATCCCTAAATTCAGAGATGATGGAAAATAAATATTGAATTTCTTAACATTACTTTTTTGCTCAGAGAGGGTCAGTTGTCTGGCTGCACCATCTGACTGATTATTTTCACTCAACCAACTTTTACTCCTATTTCTGGAGGTTCCAGTAAGGGTTTCTAAGGTTCAATTTAAGTTTATTCTTGGTTTTGCCCATTGCAAGTCTACAATTCAGTTTTCTACAATTTGCTAGATCTATTACCACTTATCTGTATGCAGTCAACTTCCACAATTATAGTGTCCTCCACTTCTTTTATTCCCTATGTTTTTGTGTATACCTTTAAAGATTCACTTTATTACTGTCCTCATTGAGTTCAATAAATAGTAAATGTGGAAATTACTGTTAACTCTACCATTTTTATTCAGAAGTTGACTTGAACTTTTTATCTACCTTCCACAGGATTTTGTTCTTTTATTGAACATTTGGGTTGATTTTATCTGGCACACGCAGTAAGACCATTTAATATATATACTATACTCCTTTTATTTCAATAACAGTGTCTTAAATTGTATCTTTATGTCTTCTGTTTTATTTTTTTTCCAGTCACTCTAAGCATGTTTTTGGCTTTTCTTAGCCTACCCTCCTATCAGTATGATTTCTCTCTCGTCTGTCATTAACTCTTTATTTCTATTTCACTTTCCTTAGCTTTCCTAATTTCTGCCCTTCTATCCCTTAATAATAGCTTTCCACAGTGCCTATTTTTTTCTGATTTTATTTTCATGCCTGTGATAGACTTTATTTTTTAATCATTTCTTTATTTCTTTGTTCTTTGAGCTGAGATTTCATCTTACTGTCATATCCCTGAGCTCTTATATTTCCCTTTGTTGTTTATGAAGATAGAGGCAAATGCTTCATATGTTTTCAAAAACAGGTGCCTAATGTTTTTCTCAATTTCATGGCTTTTTTTCTGGGGGCAAAAGGAAATGGTAGTTTTTCATCTAATTTTTTTTTGATACTTTGTGTCAGTGTTACACTATTTTTCTTTTTTAGATAAATGACTCATCTCTGAAAAAAATTACATTTTTCCTGGACAAGCAATTCACCATAGATTTATTTTGGTAGGAGTGTTTGCTATAATTCTTGGCTTGCTGATTTCCACAAAGAAGAGACATAGATTTTCTCTGCTGCTTCAGATTAAACGTGCTTCATGAAACTAGGGTTTAAGTGTTTAATTCTTTCTGTACCTCTGTCTTTTCTACTTCTCTGAAACCAAATGTTGCCATCAGGGTTTATTCCGCCTGTCCAGCTCACCTGACTTCCTAAACTTAGAGTTGTAAATGCAGAGTAAGTTTTATGCCCTACATTTTCAGGCAGTGTATTTTCTTGGTGCTTTTTGAGATCTATTACCCTTGAACCCTTTGGGCACTGACACTGATCTGCTTAGCCTCTCATTTCCCCCTGTTTCCAAATGATCCTGCCCAACCTCAGAAGCTTTTGGAAATTCTAAACATATTTTGGTGACTAAAGGTATTTTGGTGACTATGTATTATTCCATCTCTTCATTTTTAAAGCTAGAGTTAGAGGCATTTTATTTTTATTCCCTATTGTTTTCTAAATAGCCTCGTGTATAATTTACATTCCACAAAATTTTCTCCATATATATATATTACATTTTACTGATATTTGGTAAATTTATACAGTTATACAATCATTACCACAATCTAGTTTTACAAATTTTCCATTGCTCCAAAAGTTACCTTGTGCCTATTAGTAATCAACTCCTGTTTTGTTTGTTTTTTTTTGTTTTTTGTTTTTTTAATATTTTAAAGTTTCTCATTTAAGACTGGGCATGGTGCCTCATGCCTGTAATCCCAGACCTTGGGAGGCTGAGGTGGGAGGATCACTTGAGCCAAGGAGTCCAAGACCAGCCTAGGCAACATAGTGAGACCCATCTCTACAAAAAAAAAATTGAAAAATTAGCCGGGCGCGGTGGCATGCACCTATAGTCCTAGCTACTCAGGAGGCTGAGGTGGGAGGATTGCTTGAGCCCAGGAGCACTGCAGTGAGCAGAGATCAGGCCACTGCATTCCAGCCTGGGCGACAGAGTGAGACCCCATCTCAAGAAAACAAAAAACAAAAAAGTTTCTCATTTATATAGCTATGATCATTTCAGAAATGACCTATGCTATGTTTTCATTATTAATAATTCTAAGAAAGGTAATGAAAGTTTAATGCGGTAGAAGAGTAAATAATTCAACATAAAACTACCTCTTGGCATTTATTCTTCTTCTGTTAGGTTTTTTGAGAAGATTTTCCTAGAGGCTCTCAGATAATCTTTCTCAGAGGGTGAGATCATGTGTGATACCCTTAAAGCACTGGGGTCAGTCGGGGCACACTGGTGTTCATTGCTGCTGTGATTTTGTTGTTGTGAAATGATTTTTCTTTGCCGTGTAATGTTCTGGAGGTTCCATGAAATCCACTGATAATTCTTTAAAGGAGAGGAAGCCAGCTTAAACTAAAGGTTCTTAATTATTTCAAGCAAATTAATATAATTTTTAAAATAAATTTTACACATATTTTTCTTAGAACAATTTTGCTGTGTTCAAAATGTATCATGATCTATAGAAAAACTGAAAATCATGAGAATTCTAGTTTTAATTTTATTCTCATCATTCTCAATAGACACTTGGGTGAATAACTCTGGGAAAATCTCTCTGATATCTTCTCTCTCTCTCTCTCTCTCTCTGTGTCTCTCTCTCCAGGCCCACATATCCACACATTTATGAACATACATGTCAGAAAAGCATATCTAATTCTATGTGCATATATATGCATACTTTCAAAATAAAGTCCTTCATTAATTGGAGTATAGCAGATAAATATATCTTAAGCAGCAGTTCAGTGAATGTTCACATATTAAATGCACACATATGACCACCACCTGGATAAATAAAAGAACATTACCAGCACTCCAGAAGCTTCCCTCTTCTTGATTCTTGATCATTATTCCAACAGCAAACCATATAGGTTAGCTTTACCTGTTTCTGAATTTCACATAAATGGAATAATACAAAATGTATATGGCTTCTTTCATTTTTTGTGAGATTCATCCATGTTGTTGCAAGTAGTATTTCAAGTATTTAATTGATGTATTGTTTTTCATTACATGAATATACTACATTTATTCTGTTCTTGATGTAAATTTAGGTTATTTTCAGTTTTGGAGTATGAATAATGCAGCTATGAAAATTCTTCTATATATATTTAGGTGTATGTATGTATATATGTATGTATTTCTATTGGGCATATATCTAAGAGAGAATTACTGACTCATAGGGAGTATGTATGTTCATTTTAGTTGATACGGGTTTTCTCAGTGATAGAACCAAGTTATATTCTCACTAGCAGTGTATGAGAGTACCAAATTTTCCACTGCCTTCACAATGCACAGTATTATCTATCTGTTTTTTTGTGGATCCATCACGTTATCCCATAGTAATTTTAAGTTGCTTTACCTTGATGATGAATAAAGTAGAGAATGTTTTTATATGTCTATTGAGTATTTGCATACTCTTTTGTGAAGTACTCATTCAGGTTTTCTTTCTCACTTTTCTGCTAGGTTTGTCCTTCCTTTTTTCCTTATTTGTATAAGTTTATTATATATTCTGGGAATTGGTTCTTTTTCATAAAATCTATTGAATTTTTTTTCTCCTGCTCTGTAATTGCCCTTTATTATTTTCCTAATGGTGTTTTTTTTTCTTTTTTATTATACTTTAAGTTTTAGGGTACATGTGCACATTGTGCAGGTTAGTTACATATGTATACATGTGCCATGCTGGTGCGCTGCACCCACTAACTCGTCATCTAGCATTAGGTATATCTCCCAATGTTATCCCTCCCCCCTCCCCCCCCACCCCACCACAGTCCCCAGAGTGTGATATTCCCCTTCCTGTGTCCATGTGATCTCATTGTTCAATTCCCACCTATGAGTGAGAATATGCGGTGTTTTTAAAGAACAAGGTTCTTAACTTTAACATAATGTAATGTATTAGTCTGTTTTAATGGTTAGTGCCTTATGTCCTATTTACAAAATCTTCACATACCCGAAAGTCATGCAGATATTTTCATGTAAGTTCTAGAAACTTTTTAAAGTCTTTTTCTAAAATAAACCTTTATGTTTACATCAACAGGTCATCCATTGTAGGATGTAGGGGATCCGTTTTTACTTTTTTCCCTTATATGAATATCCTACTGATCTGGCACTAATTACTTAAAAGACCACCCTTTCTCCAAACCGTAAGCTCTGTTTTATATTTCTATTACTTTGCTAATTTTTTCAAGTCTCTTCTTCCTACGTTTTTCACAAATCTCTTTTTATGCTTCTTGCAATATGTCTATCAATGATTTTATTTTTTTCTCCCTTTTTTCCTTAGCCCTGCCAGTTTACTTTTTATCTTTTTTAAGCTTATTTGTCTATTAATTGAGTTTTTTTTGAAGAGGCTGTTTTTTTAAATTTATGTACAATTTGTACCTGCTTCTGATGAGTATTCTTAAGTTTGCAATATTTCTTTCTTCTTATTCATCAGTATATTTGCAGACATGATGCTGCTGGCCTTTTTTCTTCTTTTTCACCTCCTTCTCCTCATCCCATCTTTTTTTCCTTCTTTTTCTTGTTCATAATCACGTATCTCGAGTGGGTATAATGGAGGTGTCTTAATCGACTGGCAGAAAAGGAAGAATCAGCTGGCGGTTTGAACTTTGTCCTCATAACTACATATTTTTTTTCATTTTTGTTTCTGCCTGAACTAGTGAATTTGTTCTAGACTAGCAGAAAGTCTTTTTGTTTCATAAGGATCTGAAGCATGTCTATTTTGGGTATGATACTTTACATCAGGAGTGTAGATCACTATAGTTTCCGTTTCACCTTATCTTACCAAGAACTTACTCGGTAAAAATAGTATATCAGGATGCTAAATGAAATTTACGACTCCCCTGGCAAATAACTTCTTATTGCCATTCCAAACAACAGGTCATTGGTTTTCCTCCTTAGGGTGAATCCTTATTTTGGAAGACTCATGCTGTGTCCATTCTGTCTCTCTCCTTCTCCGTGATCTGTTGTGGGGTTATGGACACAGTCAATTGTTGTTTTATGTATAGCTAGAGGTTCATTTGCAATATTTGAGCCTATGAACCTGACATTTGTGCTCTCACGCATATATAGAAATCAAAAAGTTGATTTCATAGGACTAGAGTGTGGAATGTTGGTTACCAGGGGCTAAGCCAGCTGGAGAGAGGGGTTGGGGAGATTTTTGTCGAATGATACCACATTTCAGTTAGATAGGAGGAATAAATTCAAGTGATCTATTGAATACATGATGACTATAGTTAATAACTATATTATATACTTTAAAATGCTAAAAAAAGATGATAAATGTTCTCACCACAATAATAACTATGTGAGGTAATGAATACATCAATTAGCTAGATTTACTCATCCCACTATATGTATATTCTATATATATTATATATATATACTTCAAAACATGTGGCACATGATAAGTACATGGAATTTCATCTACCAATTACAAATAAAAACTATTTTAATTTTAAATAATATAAATATTACAAACCATTTTTGTTATGAAATACCATACCAAAAATTTATTAACATTTTCATTTAGATGCTTTAGATGCTGGTTTTCTTTTTAAATAAATCTTTTAAAATTAACCCTGATTTTTTAAATTTTACTTTTCAGATGCAACAACTGTTCCATGAAAATTATGAACACAATCGGAAGGGTTACATCCAAGACCTTCACAATAGCAAAATCCATGCAGCCATAACACTTCATCCCAACAAAAGGCCTGCATACCAATACAGGCTGCATAATTACATGCTCAGCCGCAAAATTTCTGAACTTCGCTACCGCACCATCCAGCTCCACAGGGAAAGTGCCCTGATGAGCAAGCTCAGTAACACAGAAGTGAGCAAAGAGGACCAGCAGCTGGGAGTGATACCTTCTTTCAACCACTTCCAGCCTCGGGAGAGAAATGAAGTGATAGAATGGGAGTTCCTGACAGGGAAGCTCCTATACTCAGCAGCTGAGAACCAGCCCCCTCGACAGAGCCTCAGTAGCATTTTAAGAACAGCACTGGATGATACCGTCCTACAGGTGATGGAGACGATCAATGAGAATGCCAAGAGCAGAGGACGGCTCATTGACTTCAAGGAAATTCAGTATGGCTACCGCAGAGTTAACCCCATGCACGGGGTGGAGTACATTTTGGATTTACTCCTTTTATACAAAAGACACAAGGGAAGGAAACTGACTGTGCCAGTGAGACGTCATGCCTATCTTCAGCAGTTGTTCAGCAAGCCTTTCTTCAGAGAGACCGAAGAGCTAGATGTCAACAGTCTTGTGGAGAGTATTAACAGTGAAACTCAGTCATTCTCCTTTATATCTAATTCTTTAAAGATATTATCTTCTTTTCAAGGTGCCAAAGAAATGGGAGGGCACAATGAAAAGAAATTACACATTCTCGTTCCTCTCATCGAAAGGTATGACATTTTCTTGAGATTCATGGAGAACTTTGAAAACATGTGTCTTATCCCAAAGCAGAATGTAAAGTTGGTCATTATCCTTTTCAGTAGGGATTCTGGCCAAGATTCCAGCAAGCATATTGAGCTGATAAAAGGGTACCAGAACAAGTACCCCAAAGCAGAAATGACCCTGATCCCAATGAAGGGAGAGTTTTCCAGAGGTCTTGGTCTTGAAATGGCTTCTGCCCAGTTTGACAATGACACTTTGCTGCTATTTTGTGATGTTGATTTGATCTTCAGAGAAGATTTTCTCCAACGATGTAGAGACAATACAATTCAGGGACAACAGGTGTACTATCCCATCATCTTTAGCCAGTATGACCCAAAGGTAACAAACGGGGGAAATCCTCCCACTGATGATTACTTCGTATTCTCAAAAAAGACTGGATTTTGGAGAGACTATGGATATGGCATCACCTGTATTTACAAAAGTGATCTTCTAGGTGCAGGTGGATTTGATACCTCAATACAAGGCTGGGGACTAGAAGATGTAGATCTCTACAATAAAGTCATTCTATCTGGCTTAAGGCCATTCAGAAGCCAAGAAGTAGGAGTGGTGCATATTTTCCATCCAGTTCATTGTGATCCTAACTTGGACCCTAAGCAGTATAAGATGTGCTTAGGATCCAAGGCAAGTACTTTCGCCTCAACCATGCAACTGGCTGAACTCTGGCTTGAAAAACATTTAGGTGTCAGGTACAATCGAACTCTCTCCTGACAGTCCAGGCAACACGTTTTGCCTTTTTTAAGGGGAGTTTACCTCATTGTTGGTTGTTGTTATTTTTATTGTATTATTGTTATTTTATTATTATTATTGTTATAATTTTATTTTGTTGTCCTGGTCTTAAACTACTCTTGGTTGTCTTCCTAAGGGTGTTTGTTGACCTCAAGCAAGAAGAGTCTGCAGTTCACTGATGTTTCAGATTTCTACTGAAGTCAATATGTGTTATTACTTTTATATATCTTTATTTGAGATTGAGTTAAATCATAGCAATCAAATGACTTTTGAAACGCATTCATCACAAGAGACAGCTTAGAAGAATGTTCTCTTGGGGCTTAAAGATGCAATATCGACTTTTATTTGGTTTCTCAAATTCAATGTGATACAAATATTTACTGGTGAAAGGTACCACAAAAGTGCTTTATGCTTCCTATGGGGAAGGGACTCTGTAACATAAACTTGAGTTTTGTAATTTATACAAGGACTTAAATATATAGACAATAATTTTCTTCATCTTTAGAATTTTTAAAGTAAATGAATACCTATGATTGTATGTTTATTTTTTAAAAAAAGTTTTAAAAATTGAGGAGTTTTGTTCCACAAGCAACCGGTACTGGCTACCCTGGTCTTATGACAATTATGAGCTCCTCACAACTGTCTGCTATAAATGCGAATGAACTTTATTTTCTCAAGGAAATATGATTTAATTAAATATTCATGTACATTTTAGAAGCTTTATGAAACAATGTCCTTCATTTGCTGGCAAGAAGATAAAATATGACAGAACCTGTTTATTTAAAATAAAACACAGGTATAGCAGTATTCTTTTTCAAAAACACTGACAAGGTTTTGTTGTTTCCTTTTATTCACACTTGATATGTTTCTGTTCATATTCACCAAAACATGCTTGCTGAGCAGGCTTGAAAAGTTAACAAGGGATTATGGTATGCTGTTTGTATTATTATACTGGAAAACCTAGCCTTCATAAGTGATTAAACTGAGCAATTTCTTTACTCAATAATTTACCATCTGGGAGAAACATCCTTCCTCAATCTCTTCAGCTTTGGGATCAAGCTGACCCAAGAACAGTTCAAAAATTGCCTTTAATATGGGTTGGTAGGTATCTCAAAAGTCACTGGAGAAATTATTAATATGACATCAATTTTATAATTATTAAAAATACATCAGGAAATATCTCATTTAGTTTTACATATCATTCTTTCTTTGACCTGGATCAGTGGTGTCCAGTTTCTAGAAAAGCATAATTGGATTAAAGAAGTGTAAGAGAAAATGAACATCCATGCAATGGAGTGTCATTAAGGCATATTATAAAATCTTATTTTGTAAATAGGTAATACATTTGCATGGTTCCAAAATCAAACAAAATTTTTAAATGCCTAAAGCTGTTGGCCTCACTCCCCATCCACCCATATCTGTCACCTGACTACACATGACCATTGTTTGGGCTGTGTGAGTGTTTTGTGCATGTCTTTCTAGAGTTTCTGAAGCACACATTTTATTTTTTTAACCCTCTATACACAAAATGCAGTATATTATACATATTGTTCTGCACTTTGATGTTCTGTTTCTACTTAATGGAAAAATAATTTGCATCAAAATTGATTTGAAAGTGATTGTTGTAAATTGTTGCCATTATTTTTAACTGAATGCCATGAGGCCACATATCATTTGCCTTGGTGATGTATTCCTTACATGTTGACAGCCTCTTTTACTGAAGACATTTTGGGAGCCTTAACAAATATCATTGCTTAATATTAGGACAAACAGGATGGCAGTATCCTTGACTATAACTTGTAATCCTAATAATGTCAAATTCATTAGAAAATAATTAATGGCATTTTTAGATGTTAAAATGCTCATCTTGACAGGGCCAACAATTCAGAATTGATCTCTGCTCTAATATTGTCTCTGGCTTTCACAAACCCTCACTCTAATAACTTATTTTCCTATATTATAAGACTTCGCTGTCTTGCAGGTTTTATTTTCCTGAACAGTAAATATATTAGCATTCAGTAAACATAGTCATTTGGGAAGATCTATTACCAAATAATAAGTATTAAGTATTTTGTTAATGAAGAAAGGAAATCAGGGACTGATCTTTAACTCAGACAAATGAAATACGAAGGAGCTTCACAGAGGTAATAAATGTAAAGGCCTAGTTTAAAACATTCCAAGACTTAGAGAGTTATGAAGCAGATGCCAGGGGATGAAGTGGCATTCTGTATTATATGATGAAACCATGCTGATGAACCAAGGGAATGCGGAGATCTCATTTGAACTTAATCACACATGTATACACTATACTGCTAGTATATGTGCATTTTAAATCTATTATATAATTTTGCATTCAGCCTTCATATAATCTTCTTCAGGCAATGCAGTATTACCTGACTGAAAATATGGGGAGAATGATGATAGTAAAATTGAGTGTTTTTCTATCCGTGTAGTATCAATTACCTAAAGCCTTTAAGTTTGAAGGGCAACACACTATGAATGCAACCAAAAAAGCACAATATATGCATGTGAAGTAGTCCATACATTGTAGTGTTACCTTATTTGGATGGCTGTAGATGTTCTGTTTCAATGTCACCCCAAGAATAATTTCATCAGCATTCAATGTCATCTTACTGATCATCTGCTGTCCATTCAGCACCACACTATGCATTTTATTTTTAAGTGTAATCCTCAGAACAGCTCTCAGAATATCGGTATTACTTTCCTCATTAAACAGATATGGAAACTGAAGCCACCATGGTTAAGTAACTTGTCCCGGGTTCACACAGTTGGCATGCTGTAGAGGTAAGATTTAAGCAAAAGCCTGTCTGAATGAAGCGCCTGTTTTTTCACTCTACCCCATGGTTTCTCAGTTGCTGGAGGGATGTAGAAAACAACGGAGGGGGGAAGGGCCTCCTGACATCATGCACATGTGAGATCCACTAGTCAGCTTGCTCCTGCTGAATACTCTTTCTGGACAGAGCTAAATTTGCAGATGTTTGCTCAGTTAAAGCCTCTTCAGGATTTAATCTCAAGCGTCTACCATTTTGCTAGATCCTTCAATGCACCACTGTGTCAGGGAAGGGTAGGGTTTCTCTGTCTTCCTGCTCAAACATCACTGAACTTCAGCAAGGAAAAAAACTTTCCAGAATTTCTGATGCCAACGATATCCCTTCTATATCATCTCAGCCCCTGAGTGTAGAAACTGTTCACACTGATGAACATCACCAAATAATTGCTTGACTGTTTCTGTCACTTTACCCATACAGACTTGGTATAAGCAATGTTGTCAGTGCTGAAATAGTTCTGAATTTAAGAGTTGAGCCCATTATGCCTAGTTAATAGATATGGAACTACAGGAAGGAAACACCCAAATGTGTAGACTGATAGTCCAACCAAGAGAATAAATATTCCCTGGAAAGGTAAATTATGAAGTCGCTCTGTTTTTAGCATATGAAACCTGGAGACCATCTCTAGACAGCAGCCCCATGGCTGCACTACTCTCATTTCATTTTCAGAGGAGCCCTGTAGAAAGTTCTTTCTTCTAGGATTAGGGCTTACCAGATGAGGTTCCCTTCTAATGGTTTCAGATTGCTCAGATGAGAGGCTGTGGGCCTGCCTGCCCTGTTGAACCCTCGGCTAGGACTTCCTTGTCCCGGGGACTATATTCTAAGGTAGACCTGGATCTAGAAAGAGATTGCTGTCTCTCTTCCTTTCCTCTTCCACCCCAACAGAAAATATGCTTATGCTGGTAAAATATAAATAACCACAAAATATTTGTAGCTCCATATTGACCTTAATGATAAGATTTATATGGGGAAATAAAGATTTCAGCATATTTTACATTATATGGCCAAGCTACCTTTATTTCCCTGCTACCTAAGTCACTGCACCTGTGGCCCTACAAGTTACAGGAACCTTGTGTGCCTTATCCTAGCAGTATCTCTATCTAAGAGGTGACTACTGGTAATCTGAAGAATGCCCACTTAATCTCTCATTTGTGCTTAATTATTGATGGCACAATCTCTTCAGGAAGTAGCCTGCGATTGTGGATATTACAGAGTGAATGAGAAAAACGGTGTCCTTAGGGACAATAAAAGAATATGCTATCAGTTCTTAGTACTGTTGACTTGCCTACCTTCCCCATCCATATTCTTATTAGCATCTTAATCCCTGTCAAACATACAGTGTTGGAGTATCCTGCCTGTGCTGAGGCCAGGAGCCTCCTAGACATTTGTTTTCAACCAGCGGCAATAGTGGTGCCAGGTTGGAGCCTCCAGATATGCAAGTGTGGTTCTGCCTCTGTCTGCCCCACAGCCTCCTTCACATGCTGGCTGTGCTGCCAAGCTTGCCGCGGCAGATGGTGGGAATGATGTGAGGAACCGGCAATGACTCATGCTCCCAGGTGGTGATACAGTCAGCATCTGCATCAAGCAACAAACTACCTGGCACTGGCACAAAGTGCCAGGATATTCTATTGTCGACTTCAATTTGACACCCTGTTGTGCATTTCCCTCTTCCTTTCTGATCTCAAAAGCTGCCAAGGTCTAAGACATATTTGGGATTTCACTCCATGCAGGATTTTATTTCGATCAAATTCAATCAGTATATATTGTATTCATAGGCTGGTATCAATGCTGAGATTCTTCAGTTTTGTTATCCATTATGCACGGTTATACATTTTTGCTATTCTTTTACCACCCAACCCCCATCTTTATAGGCTTAATTCTGGAGGATTTGGTAAACATCATATTAGAATGATAAAATTGTATATTAAATGGTCCTGTTGTAAAAAGACTTCCAACAGAAAAAAAAAACACAGTAACAACAACAACAACAAAGAAACCACAACACTTGCTCATATCTGTAATGTTAACTGATTAGCAAATATTTATTGGAACTTGTTTGGGAACAATACTCTCAAGTGGAAACTCCGAGGCTGTGAAAACATGCATCACCTGGAAGCAAACCTCTCAATACTATTAGGCCTCCTTCCTTGGGGCTGTTTTCCATCTCTTTCTCAGTTCTCCCGCAGCCACTATCCCTCAGTCTCCCACAAACACGGTTTCTTATTTTGTCCAAGTGAGGGTAAGTGTGTGTACATACCAAATGGAATCTAAGTCCTACAGTCGAATTTCAAATACAGATGTGAATCTACCTCAGTTGTTGCATTTTGATTCTTGCAACAAAGGTTCAAATTGACATTGGTCAAAAATAACTAAGTTAATATAAAAACGAAAAATACCTTCAACCGTAGGGTTTGCCACCACCCCAATACAAAGCTCATATAAAAATGAAAATAAATACCTCCAACCGTAGGATTTGCCACCAGCCCCAATCATTTTTAATATCTAACCTATTAAATGCTCTATCACCACAATGACTCTCAAGCTCTTTTCCCTTTCACTTCCATACCCACCAAAGTGTATCCAACACCTACTTCTAAAAGAAGTATCTTTAATAGTAAATAAGCAAAATGTTAAACACATGGTACTAAGAAAATGCATTATTTTCTTATTTTTAACTTGACTCCTAGTTTTCCTACCATTCTAATATGTTGATGACCTACTTTAAAAATAGTTTTTCTTTGTTTCCTGCCATTAAGGTCTTCCCTGTCTCTCTTAGAAACTAGATGATACAAACTACATGCTGTTTAGACTACAAGTTTTTAGTATGAGTATTGAGAAGTTACTATTATATAATTCATGAGCTTGAAGTACAAAGTTAACATACATTTTTCAACTATTTTTCTTTAGTCATTTTGGCCTATTTCAAGTGTGCTGGAATATACTTCTTCTTTTTAGTCGACTGGAATCCCAGAGGCTTTTCTATAGCCTCTTGAGTTTTTAGACTAGAAACTGAAGGAAGAGAAGTTTGATCCCCTTCAAGTGCTTCCATTTCTCAATTAATCTTTTCAACATTATATTCAGGCTTGTGCTATAATAAAAAAAGGATTGCATGAAAATATTTACTGAAGTAATTATTCATTTAAAGAAAGAGACTTCATGAATAAATATAATGTGTATTTTTAGAAACTATTTTGCCTCTGCAAACTAAATAATTCACAATGAATTATATGTTTATATGTATTTTATATTTCTGATAATTCATTATTATATTGAATGAGGAATATTAAATAAGTATGTTTTAGTTATCACTTTTCTCAATATCAATAATGTTCATAATTTTATATTCTACATAAGACAAACAGATTTCTTTTAATAAGCCTAAGAGATCAGAAAGGGCATGTGATAAAAATGGAAATAAATTATTATTGCTCATAATCATCATTCTTTTCATTTACACCTGTTTCCACCCAATGTGCAGTCAATTTAGAGAAAGGTCATTTTGTTTTCAAACACTTCTATTCGTTACTTCATACAAGAAGCTACTTTAATAAGGGAGGATAAAAAGCAAAATGCTTTTATTGTTCCTATTTTAGTAGTTACTATTCATTAAGTGCTTACCTATTCTGCACTGTTACTCAGAAAAATTATCTTCTTTGTGCTTCATCAGCTCTAAAGTAGGTATCATTATCCCTATTTTACAGGTGAGCAAAATAAATTTCAGAGATTCATTTTGCTCTCAAAAATGAAAATGCCTGAATTTGCGCTGGGACTCAACCCTGCTCAAATGTGTTTGGTTCGTCTGCTGCAGATGGACCCAGAAAGTCCATCTGTGTCCAGAGCACACACTTCCCCAATACACACTAAGATAGATGGAATAGAGTATCTACCCATCTACCTTCAGAGATTCTTTAGGGGGCTCTCTAAGCAAGGCTGGTATGCATTTATATTAATGTCACGTCATTGATGGGATATTTCTGGCAGCAACATTTTCTTCCTTCCATATTTCTTTTACTGAGCTAACATACACCAAAGCCTTATTTGAGACAAAGTGCCAGTATAACATCTCATTTTGTTCAAACTACTGTCTCAACAGCATCAATCTACAGTAACTAACTGGATTGTCCATAATGCCACAATTCATAATTTTGCCACAATAAAACATCCTTAAAAAGATCGTATATTATGAAAATGAGACTCACAGATAGTGGGACATATTTCTGCAAGAAAGACTTCAAAACTCCCCAGACTACATACCTTTTGGAATAAAATCACATGCTTATATGTTTTTTAAATGTATAATTCATTGTGCTTATTTTTCACCTAAATATAAATAAGTTGAACAAACCTATCAGTTTATGCTTCTAAGATGTATGATTCATTGTTTCTACTCTAAAGGCTCCTGTATATTTTCTTGATTTATTAGTTTATTATTTAATGAAGTAACTTTTGACCAAATCATATGGAAAAATGTCAAGTTCATTTTTGAAAAAGCAGATATTATGGGACAATTTATGACAATATTTTGTTAAGAAAAAAAAGTTCTAGGGCAGGAGCAGTAGCTCACATCTGTAATCCCAGCATTTTGGAAGGCCGAGGCAGGCAGATCACTGGAGCTCAGGAGTTCCAGACCAGCCTTGCCAACATGGTGAGATCTGTCTCTACTAAAAATACAAAAATTAGCCGGGCATGGTGGCACGAGCCTGTAATTTCAGCTACTTGGGAGGCTAAGTCACGAAAATAGCTTGAACCCAGGAGGAAGAGGTTGCAGTGAGCCAAGATCATGCCACTGCACTCCAGCCTGGGTGACAGAGTGAGACTGTGTCTCAAAACAAACAAACAAACAACAACAACAAAAAATTCTATTGTGAGTCAGTTGCAGGTACTATTCTTTGAGCATCCTTTATTCGACAAGAAATTTGAACTTTACGTTTCTTTACAAAAAAAAAAAAACTGCATAGAAATTGAAGTCCATTAAGAAGAATTTCCTAATAAGAAAATTAGTCCCTTCCTCCTTTTGTGGTTTTATGTATTTTTCTGTATTCTCTTTTTTTGTTGAACTTTTTTTGATACTACTGCCTTTATCTTTATGGAGAAACTTGTTCCTACACCAGCAACTCTAACCTGTAGCTCTTTTATTTTCCTTGTTCTATGTAGCTGTCTCTTCGCCACATGGGCAGAACAGCTGAATTCATTTCTCATTCTAATTGGTTTCTTCAGAATATTTAGAAATTGAAGATATTATAATAGCATAATATTTGGCTATACATTTAAAATGTTTTTTCCACGGATATTTCATCAAGTTTTTTTTTTTTTGTTTTTTTTGAAACCAAGTCTCGCTCTGTAGCCTAGGCTGAAGTGCAGTGGTGCGATCTCGGCTCACTGCAAGCTCTGCCTCCCGGGTTCACGCCGTTCTCCTGCCTCAGCCTCCCGAGTAGCTGGGACTACAGGCGCCTGCCACGACGCCTGGCTAATT
Organism: Gorilla gorilla gorilla; assembly: GCF_029281585.2. Classification (NCBI taxonomy): domain Eukaryota; kingdom Metazoa; phylum Chordata; class Mammalia; order Primates; family Hominidae; genus Gorilla; species Gorilla gorilla. The sequence goes on from NC_073228.2 coordinate 134,078,023, forward strand.
TTTTTGTATTTTTTTAGTAGAGACGGGGTTTCACCGTGTTATCCAGGATGGTCTCGATCTCCTGACCTCGTGATCCACCCGCCTTGGCCTCTCAAAGTGCTGGGATTACAGGCGTGAGCCACCGCGCCTGGCCTCATCAAGTATTTTTTAAACATTGATTTTTTTAACTGTATCTCAAAATAGATCAAAGGGTCCATATAAAGTCAAATAATATTTAAAAATCAATATAGTTTGAAAAACTGGGAATTGCCTTACAAATCATGGGATTCATTTTGTTTCAAAATAATATTTAAGAATATTTAGTCTCCATTGATTTTTGAAGACTCAACTTGTTATTTGAATTAAGATGTTTTAAAATTCCAAAAAGAAGCAGGATTTGGATCATAGATAGTTTCATAATTGATGCTTCTCTTCTTAAAAGTCTCTAAAGCTTTCCAAATTTACTTAGGGTAACATCTAATCTCCTTTCCTTGGTGTATAAAACCTGCTGCACGGGACTTGCTCCTGTCTCCTCTCTGTTCTCTTCTCTCTCACTCCACCTAGTTCATTCTGCTCCCTTCATACCAGCCTCCGTTAAGTGTGCCAACCTGGCTCCCACCTTTGTGCCTCTTCCCAGGTTATTCCCTGAGCTTGGAAAGTTTGTCCTTGAAGTCTTCTCAGTTGGTACCTTTTTATAATTCAGGTCTTACCACACGTTTTACCTCACCAGAGAGGCTTTTCTGACCACCCAGTCTTTAATAGCTTCGTCTGCCATCTCCTCCAAGTTGTTTTCATTTAATTCTCTTCTTATTCTCATCACATAATCGTTACCATCGAAACAGCATCTGGTATATTCTGTTTACAATGAATCTGGAATATTCATTGTATATTCTGTTTACAATGAATCTGGAATATTCATTGTATATTCTGTTTACAATGAATCTGGAATATTCATTATTTACTTTTAAAATAAACGTCCTTGTCCTTCCTTCCTAAAATAATGTGCTTTATAAGAACAGGGACCCTCACTATCTATCTTGCTCAGTGCTGTGCCCTCAAGTGCTAGAATAGAGCCTTGCTCAGGGATCTCAATGTCAAGAGCATGAACCTGATTGGAGAGGGCATCTCAGACTCAGTTCATTTTTCCTTCTCTCCATTTATGTCTTCTCTACCTCATACCTCCTTTAATCTCTCTTCTCTCTTAATAAGCCATTTTCATTCATTTCAGCCTTATGGATTTGGAGCTTCCTTGCACATTGTGTCATTTATTATTTTACCCTGTTTATTTCTTATACATGCATTAGCAAGTCTTCCATCTTTTGCCATAAGCTGAATATTTGTTAAATATTAGGTAATGCAGGAAAAAGTACCTTCCCCACATATAATAATAACAAAACACAAAAGACCAAGCCCCAGATTAAAAGTATCCTTCAGGATATCAGTAAGAATACTATGACTTATTTCTTTCTTCTCCCTATTCTGCACAATTACGGCAGATTCTCTTTAAAAGATTTTTCTTCCAAAATGTGAAAATAAACTGTGTCTCTGGATGTCCTTGTATTGGCATCTAATGTTTCCATTTAAATCTCTCCTATGTTTGAAGTTTCAGCACTGTGACAGAAGTTCTGCATTTTTGTGGAATCTGGACAGCTCTGGCATCTATTAGTGACCCTTGTGGGCTCAGGGGTCCACTTTGTCAAAGGGTTTAGAGCAGATTCTGATACTAATTGATCTGCATTAGCAAATCTTACCAGGTACAGAATTCCAATAGGGTCCTTAATACAAAGATAGCAGTTGCCGGTTAATTCACAAAGACATATTCATTGTCCCCATGTTATCATCTTTCCAATATCCAAAGCCTTCTTAGAAGCAAACAGCAAAAAATGGTTGCTTGGTTAAGCACAGGTTTAGAATTAATCAAAATGAATGACTTTAATGCATATTGCCATCAAACTATGTGGCCTGGATAGGCAGAGCAGCCTCTACCAAGATGACTCCAACTAGATGACTGTTACCCAGCGTCAAGGACCTTCTTTACTCACACTTCCATTGCTACAGGAAAATACACGCTATTCACCCAATGTGTGTTACTATATTCTGGTTTTAGTCATAAATGAAACTTAAATCATAGTGTTATGTGCATGTATCAGTCATGTTCTAGAGGGTATAATATTCTAACCTATTTATTTCATCTATAGAATTTATTAAACTATGTTTAGTAAAACATCAACTAGGGCAAATTAAAAACTTGCATTCTATGCAAAAGCAATTATGAAAACCTGCATCTTACCAGTGTGCATCAGCGACTAATGGTCAGGCAAAAAAGACAAAAGAGAATTAAAATGATCACATGTCTGCAATGTCTTGATCTCACTCTAGTTACACAGTTGTTTTTTAAAGTCAACTATTTGAACTTTGCAACTAAATGAGAACTAGTACATAAAGGCAGCATCTTCTAAGTAATCAATTGAAAAGTGACTAGCCACAGCTAGTGACTAATGGCTATTGATATATTAAATCCATCACACATGTATATATAAATAAAAGAGAGTTGGGTTATATGAAAGAAAATTGATATGTGACTTTTACCTTGCCATTTGCTAGCCTCCGACCAGCTCTGGCTTCTTCAATGTAAGCATGTGAAGAACTATGAAACAGCCCAGACAACTCCGGTCTCCCAAAAGTTGATGAAATGTGTCTTCTTCTTGCTGCCTTTTTACCCTCCATGTTGACCATTATTCTTCTATTACAACAGCATTCTTTCATGATGGGTATATTAAACATGGTTATAGGTTATGTTAGTTTCATCATTACATTAAAATCCATAATGAAATTTGGGGATGATTCTCTGATATCAGAAGCCACATACATGCATACTTTGTCTTAAAACAAGCTACTTCTATGATTTATTCCCATTAAAGTTTACTAAGAACTACCTAATGCAAGACACTGTTCATGGCTGGGGATGTCACATTGGCAAAACCTCATCCACAACAATCTCATCCATTTCATAAAATTGAGAGAAATAATTTTCTGCTTCACTGGCAGCCACTTGGCCCTTGCTCCCAAATTCTGGTAATGCACAGAATTTGGAGTTTAGCTAAAGTTTTTATGCAATTCTATTTATTAAATAAATGCTTAATTTTAATCTTGAGTGATATTTTTAAACAAACAGCACTAACTTTAATAAAATATTTTTATTTGAGGAGCATTAAGAAAAAGGATGAATACAGAAACCTGATTAACAGACTCAAGGAGCTCCAAACCCCAACACACATTGCATTCACTACAAGATAGGATATTTTACCCCATAGACCACTTTCCTAAGTTTTATATCTATCTTTACTAGTCTTGACAGAAAACATGAGGTTTCTGACATAGAAAACAGAATGATTACCTACAAAAAAATCTTGTATTGGTTTCCCACACCCCAATCCCCTACAGGGTGATGTGATGAAAGTCAGATATACCCAGTTTGTGCAAGAAGAGAGAGGTCTGTTCCACAGGAGAGGAATCCCCCGAATTATACATTTCTGAGCTTTCATAGAATGGCTGTCATAGTTGCCCATCCTCCCTTCAGAAGAAAGAGAAATCATATCTTCTAATATAAACAAATTATCTCTGGGAAGAGAAAGAGAATGTCTCCAGAATCACTACCCTTTGTCATCTAAACAAATGGTTCCAGGGGAGAAAAATCTGAATCTCTCCAGGACATATCTGAATTTAATTTTCAAAGGGTTCTTGCCATTCGTTCATGTTTGAACCCAGGTTGCTAGAACTCAGAAAGCTCACATCATGAAGAAATATGAAAATATTTATGAGACATTTCCTCCTGACAGTCCGCTGTTATCCCTCTTCAGATCACCTTTTAGTAATTGAACAGTATGTGGTGTGCTAAGGGAGTGTCCAGAGCATGAAACTGCTTTACTGTCCAGGCTTGAAATCAGCCATACTTTCTCTTAGTTCCTGCTCCAAAATGCTTCATTTTCTGTTAATCTTTGGTTATCAGAGTGAGTATATTTCTCCTTTCCTCACAATTATCTTACCTGTCAATAACTCATAAAATTAGGTTGAAAACTCTTGTTTATATCAATTCAAAAAACTAAAGGAAGAATTATAATAATTATTTCAGAATTAAAAATCAAGTCTGACTCAATGTTTTTGTCTAGAAAATTCTTAGAAACTTTCTACTAAAAACAAATAATGCCCACCTGTATATATCAGTTATTCAGTCCCTCTTGTTTCACTTTGCTGTCCATAACCATTCATTGGAATTGTATAGGAAGAAATGTGATATTTTAATGTTAAATATCCATACTTACAAGTTTAAAAATAATAATTTCATCTGAAGTTACAGTGTGGTTATCAAAGGCTTCTTTTCAATTGAAATGGAGTTTTAACATTAGGATTGTATTTGGCTTATCCCTCCAATGAAAGGTTTTCTCCTGACAAAGTGATTAATGTATCCCCTAATGACAAAATAATTTGTCTTTTTGTTTTTTATGAACTTGACATCCTTTTCTCATTATTTCTCAACCAGGTCAAAAAGGCAGAAACAGTTCTGCAGAATTTTTTAGGTGGTTGGAAATGTTGACATTTTATCATTGCTTGAGGGAGAATTAAGAATGGACTTAAGAATATCCATTTTTTGTTATTACTGTTATTTCTGTGATGGAGAGTTCGATTTTGGTTGCACACTCTCTCAGAGAACTTATTACATGCTAATATAATAACTTTTATTGCCTTTATAATTTATTATTTTAGTATTTATTTAAATGTTTTACTAATATGTTTCCCTGATCAAAATGCTCAATTAGAAAGCAAAGTTGATCTTACAAATATATTTCAAGTTTTTGCTAGACTTTCATTTGTTCTAATTAGTTATTGCTGCATAATCTACTACCCCCAAAACTTAATGGCTTAAAACAAACATTTTTTATTGTTCATGATTTTTTGGGTCAGGAATATGGGAAGGGCTCAGATGATGCCCATGGCATCCTCTGGAATAGCTGAGGCTGGATGATCCACTCCAAGATGGCATCTTCACTCTCTTGTCTAGAGCATTTGTGCTCTTCATCCCCTCTCTCTCTCCACAAGGTGTCGCATCCTTCAGAGCCTCTTCATGTAAGGAGCTTCTCTTAGCTTGGCTGCCCAAGAGTACCTGAGTTTCTTCACTTGGCAGCTTAAGTCGCCAAAGCCAAGTGTCCCAAGAGACCAAGGCAGAGTCTGGAAGCCTTCTTATAATCCAGCTTTGGAATTTGAACATATTCTATTCATGAAGCCAGTCATGGAGGAAAGGGAGTTCCATTCTACCTCTCAATAGGAATTATTGCAAAGAAAGTGTGGTCCATACATTCAACATGCCCAGAAAATGGCTTCATCTCTGCCTCTCCAGAAAGCTGGGTAGTAAATCAAGAGAAAGAAAGGCTGATTCTCATCACAGCTTGAAACTTTAATCTCAGTATTAGACCCAATTGAAACAAACAAAATGATGTGCTTAGCTATAAAGAAAAAAGATCAAGAATTGTTAACTTTGTTCTCAAGAAGAAAGCAGGTGAGCTCATGGAAAGAAGGTTTAAAGGGCACTTTACAAAACACTTTTTATAAAATTGCCTGTTAATCTCTCACAGAAACAAAAAATTCCTGGCATGCTACAAATGGCATGGTGATGCATGAATCAAGACTTTCGATTAGACAAGTGTTAAATCTTCAGGGAACTTAAATCTCAAGTGTTTAATTGGCTGTTTCATCTCTCTAGCAATTTTCAAGAACTCTGAAGAACTTAGCACTTTCACACAAGTAAAACCAGCAGTTTTGTTTATCAGTGGTTCATAAAATAACCTAATAATTTAAAATGAAACCCTCTTTTAAAAAAGAATACATGATTCCTATAATACCTGCGTAAAATTTTCCTATAACCAAACAAAATTATGAATCCTCCAACAGGCAACTTACACACGTTTTTTGTAAATCTAACAATTTTTCATCTTGGCATTGTTTCCTTGTTATCTGTATCACCCTCTTCTCTTCCCTGTTTTTCATCCTTTTTGTTTTTTATAATTCATAATAGTTCTGATTTATATGCATTTTAATATTTCTGATGCCCAAACATTTTAATTTTCAAAACAAGATTTTAGAATTTGTTTTCTTTTTCCTTTCCACTGTAGTAAAAACATTAATGATAATAATGTGTTTTTAACTTTAAGCTAATCATACTTTATCAAAAAATATTTTTCTTAAGTAATCTTTGATAAATGGATTTAAATAGTCACTTGTTGCTCTGTAGATAATAAATGAAAATCTGTTGCTATATCTTTATTTCTCAATATTCTTCCCTTAGGCAGACGCTGACTTCCCTGTCCTTCATATATATTGATTTGAAGAATGAATATTTTAAATAATTTTAGCCAGCTGTGTGTTCCCTGATATTTTCCCCACTGTCTTCTGTTAATTCTAGACTCTAAAATAGTTATTCATTCTGTAAATGATTTTGGTGTGTCTACTGTATTTCTCTTATCATTGCACTAATTTCTGGTCAAAGTTGATTAAAATAGGGCTGTTGCCCTGAAGATACTTATAGTCTAGCAAAAAAAAAAAAAAGGAAGAAGAACCATTAACTATTACAAAATATGTGAAATACCGCAACAGAAAAATGTATTATGGGTTCAGTAGAGTCAGAGCAGATTCTTCTTGGAGACAAAATTGCAGGCAGGAAACATCTTCTCCAAACAAGGCCAAATAAAGATCTATTTATTCATAGTAAGGACTTTAAAATTTATTCTATTAAAAAGGGTTAAATAGAGAGCAATAAGGATGTATGCATTTAGAATATTTTTATAATTAAGCATTAAAGTCCATGATCTTTATCTTCAATTTTGTAAAAATTTTCCACATAATTTTATAAAATTATCTATGAATGCACATAACTGTAAAAAGTACTCTCCTTTTCTCAAGTCTTTCTACAGAAGATATGTGAATGAATTTGCCTCCCAAAATACATACTCTTTTAAGAATTAATTCCCAGAAACATTTTACTATAAAATAATTATTACTCCTGACCTGCTTAAAACAGATACATGGGCTATTTTTAACCAATATTGGTAGTTAAAATAAATATGGGTTGGAATAATACTACAAGTAACAATAATAAACATTCATTGAGGCCCATTCATTTTCCAGGCATTCTACTAATTACTTTATAGATATTTTCTCATTTTGTTCTACAATAATCCTATAAAGTAGGTATCATTATTTTCTCTATTTTACAGTACTAACACAGAAACACAAAGATTAAACTACTGGATCCAGGTCTCAAGCCAGGAGGTGGAGGATCAAGGATTCTAATAAAGGTGCAAGGATTCTAGCATGTTAAAAACATTTAAATAAGAGACCCCCAAATTATGGTACCAGAAGTCAATTAACAGGTATTTTCCTATATTGTGATCATTTCTAAGCACATAATACTGATTATTTTGTTATTAGTTTAAATCTTATGACCTGTTTTTGAATTAGCTATATAATCCTGAAAATCTCCAAACATTTTTTTTGCTCTAATAACCCATGCTAACATGTACCTCCTTTTATTTATTGTGATGTAATTTGCATACACAAAAATGTACAAATTTTGGTGTGCAACTTAATGAAATTTTACATGTGCATATATATACATTACCACCACCCAGATCAAGACATGTTCCTTCTCCCCAGTAGTTTCTGTATGCCACTTTCCAGTAAATAACTGTATTAGTCTGTTCTCAGGCGGCTAATAAAGACAGACCTGAGACTGAATAATTTATAAAGGAAAGAGGTTTAATTGTCAAACTCACAGTTCCACGTGGCTGGGGAGGTCTCAGAATCATGGCTGAAAGTGAATGAGGAACAAAGTCACGTTTTACATGGTGGCAGGCAAGAAAGCTTGTGCAGGGGAATTCCCCAATATAAAACTATCGGATCTCATGAAACTTATTCACTATCACAAGAACAGCATGAGGAATACCCACCCCAGTGATTCAATTACCTCCCACCAGGTTCCTCCCACAACACATGGGAATTATGGGAGCTAAAATTCAAGTTGAGATTTGGGTGGGGACACAGCCAAACCATATCATTCCATTACTGACAACTCCCAAATCACATGTCCTGACATTTCAAAACAAATCATGCCTTCCCAACAGTCCCCCCAAAGTCTTAACTCATTTCAGCATTAACTCAAAAGTCCATGGTCCAAAGTCTCATCTGAGACAAGGCAAGTCCCTTCTGCCTATGAGCCTATAAAATCAAAGGCAAGTTAATTACTTCCTAGATACAATGGAATACAAACATTGATACAATGGAGTACAGCCATTCCAAATGGGATAAATGGGCCGAGACAAAGGGGGTACAGGCCCCATGCAAGTCCAAAATCCAGCAGGGCAGTCAAATCTTAAAGCTCCAAAATGTTCTTTGACTCCATGTCTCGTATCCAGGTCATGCTGATGCAAGAGGTGTGTTCCCGTGGTCTTCGGCATCTCTGACCCTGTGGCTTTGCAGGGTATAGCCCCTCTCCTGGCTGCTTTCATGGCCTGGCATTGATTGTCTGTGGCTTTTCCAGGCACATGGTATAAGCTGTCCATGGATCTACCATTCTAGAGTCCAGAGGATGGTGTCCCGCTTCTCACAGCTCCACTAGGCACTGCCCTAGTGGGGACTCTGTGTTGGAGCTCCAACCCCACATTTCCCTTCTGCATTGCCCTAGCAGAGTTTCTCCATGAGGGCTCCACTCCTGCAGTGTACCACTGCCTGGACATCCAGACATTTCCATACATCCTTTAAAATCTAGAGGGAAATTCTCAAACCTCAATTCTTGACTTCTGTGCACCTGCAGGCCCAACACCATGTGTAAGCCACCAAGGCTTGAGGCTTATACCCTCTGAAGTCATGGCCCAAGCTGTACATTGGCACCTTTTAGCCACAGCTGGAGCATCAGGGATGCACGGCACCAAGTACCTAGGCTGCACACAGCAGGCAGGCCCTGGGCCCAGCCCATGAAACCATTTTTTCCTCCTCAGCTTCTAGGCCTATGATGGGAGGGGCTGCTGTGAAGACCTCTGAAATGCCCTGGAGACATTTTCCCCATTGTATTGCCAATTAACATTTGGCTCCTCGTTACTTATGCAAATTTCTGTAGAAGACTTGAATTTCTCCTCAGAAAATGGGTTTTTCTTTTCTATCACATTGTCAGACTGCAAATTTTCCAATTTTTTATGTTCTTCATCCTTTTAAATATGAGTTCCAATTCCAAAGCATATCTTGTGAATGCATAAACCTGAATGCTTTCAACAGTAGCCAAGTCACCTTTTCAAAACTTTGCTGCTTAGAAATTTCTTCCACCAGTTGCCCCAAATCATCTCTCTCAAGTTCAAATTTCCATAAATCTCTAGGGCAGGGGCAAAATGCCCCCAGTCTCTTTGCTAAAACATAACAAGGGTTACCTTTGCTTCAGTTCCCAATAAGTTCCTTATCTCCATCTGAGGCCACATCAGCCTGGACTTTATTGTTCATACCACTATCAGCATTTTAGTCAAAGCCACTCAACAAGTCTCTAGGAAGTTTCAAACTTCCCACATCTACCTGTCTTCTTCTGAGCCCTCCAAACTGTTCCAATCTCTGCCTGTTACCCAGTTCCAAAGTCACTTGACATTTTCAGGTATCTTTAGAGCAGTTCCCCAGTACACCTGGTAACAATTTACTGTATTAATCTGTTCTCACACTGCTAATAAAGACATACCCAACACTGGGTAATTTATAAAGGAAAGAGGTTTAATTGATTCACAGTTCCACATGTTGAGGAGGCCTCACAATCGTGGTGGAAGATGAAGGAGGAGCAAAGTCGCATCTTACACAGCGGCAGGCAAGGGAGCTTGTGTAGGGAAACTCCCCTTTGTAAAACCATCAGATCTTGTGAGATTGATTATTCACTATCACGAGTAAAGCATGGAAAGACCCATCCCTATGATTCAATTGCCTCCCACCAGTTCCCTCCTACAACACATGGGAATTATAGGAGCTACAATTCAAGATGAGATCTGCATGGGGACACAGCCAAGCCATATCAATAACCAACCACACCCAGAGGTAACAAACATTCTAAACTCTGTTACCATAAATTAGAATTTTTCTCTTTCTAAATTTCATATAAACAGAATCAAACAGTAGATACATTTTAGGTCTTTGTCCTTTCACTCTACATGTTTTTGTTATTATTCATGTAGTTACATGGAGTAGTATTTTTTATTGCTGTATGATATCTCATTGTATGAATATGTCACAATTTTTCATCAATTATATTATAGGTGGACATTTGAGTTGTTTCAGTTTGGTGCTGTCATGAATAAATCTTATACATTCTTTTTGTGGATGCATGCTCTTGTTTTTCTTGGCCATATAAACCAAGGAGTGGAATTGCTAGAACAAAAAATATGTCTATGTTTAACTTGATTTAGTATGTGCAAAGTCTTATTTAAAGTGGTTTACTATTTTATTTACACTCACCAGCAATGTATGAGAATACTTTTTCTTTACAATCTCTCTGTCACATGCAAATCTTTCTAATTTTAGTTTTTCTGATATTTAATTTTGGTTTTAACTTCCATTTCCCTGAGCTATCATTGGATCATAATATAACAGTAGATTGGGTAATGCAGAAGGAAAAAACCCTTGGAATTTTAATTTCTGTTAATGAGTGTTTAAGATCTAAAATTTCTACTTAGTTCTATTTGTTTTTCTCCTGAAGTGTTCCGTATTTCCACCAATTATACTTTTTTCTTTTAAATTGTATAATATATGTTTATTATTGTATTAAAGTCCTTGCCTGCTAATTTAATAATTTGCTTTATCTGTGAGCCTGCTTCTATTGACTGTTCCTCTTGATTCTAAGTCACATTTTTCTGGTTCTTTGTATGTTTTGTAATGATTTTATTGTATTCTGGGAATTGTGAATAACAGAATGATGGAGACTAAATATACATGTTTTGTTATTTTTCAGAGAGTGCACACCCTTTCCTGTACTTAGGAAAGGGCGTGCACTTTCCTAAGCTTAGCTGAGGGTTAATCATTCAGACTCCTTCCAGCATATGTTCAGCTGGCACTCAAGTGAAGCTACAAATTATTGATTTTACCTGTGATTAACTTAAACTTTAATTCTCCCAGATATCACCTCTTTGATACATTAATTATTTGTGCAGGAACAGGATTGGCAGAAGGTTTACATATTTTTAGTTCACCTTTATATTCAACCCTAGCTGGGCTGCAGAATCCAATCATCTTGACAATGTACTATATGATTTATTTCTGCTCATCAGCCCCTCCTATAAAGTTTTCTGAGCAAAACTAAAGGATAGAGAAAAATTATTGACCCAGTTGTTTGTCCATCTATTTGACTTTTTTCCAGATGCAATCCACCCTGCCAATTTGTGCTGTTGTCAAAAGCCCAGATAATTTTCTCTTTTGCATGTACATTTTCTCCATGTATCCTGACCTATATTCAAACCAGGCGTGTTTCTTCAAGTGTGAATGCTGATATGGCTCTGCTTACTTATAAAGATCTTGATTTACTCCAGAATTTACTACCTCCTTGCCAGTTACTACCATCTGCAATATTCAGAAATACAAAGATGAAACTTATTTCTTTATAAAATCAATTATATAGATCATATACTTCAATTTCTGCTAATGATAAAAAAGTTAAACATGCCAATTCAAGTAACTCAGTCATGTGTGTTTAGAATTCAGTCATTTTGGATAACATCCAGTCTAACTCAGATTTCCACCCTCCTCCTTCTCATTCCATCTCCTTGGTTTTATACCCAGCATCTAATGTACCAATTACCATACTGGAACTAGGAGACAGTTATTACACCACCATACCACAGTATGGCCTTACTTCTGGCTTTTGTTGAGGAACAGCATCTTACCCAGTCTCTGTCATCCTAAACCAGTAGATTTCGCTAATAATCTACAGGGATCACATCCTTGTAACCTGTATTCTCTTTGCTCTCCTTGCTTAGTGGTATCTGTTTCTCTCTTAGAACACTGGTCTGATGCTCTCTTTCACTACTGTGAAGTACATAGGACTCTAGGAATCTACTCTGTGAACCATTTGCCTAAACCATTCCCTCAGCCATTGCTTAGGTACTGGTTAGATGCACTTGCTTCTAAGGCACAAGAACCTTCTTAATTCTACACAAAGTGAAGAACAAACAAGTCTGTCACTTCTCAGATTCACCCAAATGTATGTGATATTTCAACCTGACCCTGGGATCTCAGCCCAATGGAGAGCAGAACCTAGAAATTTCACATTTGTATTAATGTTCTCTTCTACTTCCAGCAGAATTCTGTCTCCTAGATGCCACCTCCTCCTCCTGTAATTCAACAAAAGTTTGCCCCGCTCCACATTGGCAGAAAAACTTCTGAAATTCTCATTTGTAATATTTTTATATTTTATAATTTGTGTTATTAACCCTATATTTATAGATCTCCTGGCTTTGAAATTTCATATGAGAAGTCAATCACATGGAATTCAAGAAACACTTTTCTCTGGCTCTTGAAATTGAGAGCTGTGGTTTTTAAGAGTGTCATTTCTATTAAGGGTTTAATTAACTTCTTTGTTCTAGCCATATTTCCCCTTCCAATCAATGCATATACAAAGCTATGCTCCCTGAATAGTGGGATAGATTAACAGTGCAAAGAAGCATGAGAACACGATTAAAATCTCAATACATAGCCCTAACAATCAGGTTTCTGACAGGAAGGAGATGGCACACTCAGAATGCAAGAATGAAAAATGTTTAAGGAAGGAACTGTTTACCAAATATGGACATGGTTGAGGTAAGCCCACTATAGGTGATGATGCAAGGGGGAATTATTATCTCTAGGTAAAGGGTGAAGTGATTGGTTTTTAAAGAAGAGAGAGCAGCTATGCTATTTTAATAATTTTAGGAATGTTCACAAATCACAGGTAGGTCACAATAGCTAGAAATGGGCTTTGTGAACTACTAGCATTATATTCAGACTTTGAAAGAGCATGAACACAGGGTAAATATTAAGGGATTCATTTTGAGATCCTCAAATTCTCTAAATTTGTTTTTATAAAGCTGATGTGCCCAAGATAGTGTTTTTTTTGTTTGTTTTTTTTTTTTTTGTTTTGAGACAGAGTTTTGTTCTGGGATGGAGTGTAGTGGCGCGATCTGGGCTCACTGCAACCTCTGCCTCCTGAGTTCAAGCGATTCTCCTGCCTCAGCCTCCTGAGTAGCTGGGATTACAGGTGTGCACCACTAAGCTCAGCTAATTTTTGTAGTTTTAATAGAGACGGGGTTTCACCATGTTGGTTGGCCAGGATGGTCTCCATCTCTTGACCTCGTGATCCGCCCGCCTTGGCCTCCCAAGATAGTGTCTTCTTTAAAGGCCTCAAGGTGGATGAAGAATGAGGCAATTATTGCCTGTGTTGAGATGTTCTAAATTCCAATGTATTGTGTAGTGAGGCAAAAGTCATGACAAGTTTAATTTAAAAATCTTGCCACTTCTTCTTTTATCAGTCTTTATAAAAATCTATCACTCTGAAGGAGAGAATAGTAAGAAGTGGCTATGGCCTTAGATAGAAGAACATAGCCATTGTCAAACCATATCGTCACAGGGAGGGAACTACGGGACTAAATATTCCCCTAATTATTTTCTGCCACTACCCAGACTGATGCTAGTTCCTGCTATTGGTTGAAACCTGCCAAAGACAGAAGGAAAAAATATAGTTGTAGCACCTAAATGTCAGCTTGTGGTGGAAAGACCAGGAAGAGAAGAGCAGAATCCTACAGGAGCAAAGGGAGAATATAGAGCAAGCATAACAACACATTGTTTTCTATCTTCCTTCCCAATTATTATTCATGTTAATTTAAAAACAGTATAATGCTTGCTTTATTATGATACCCATACATATATATATATATATACATTTTCATGTATATATATGTAGATAGGTGGGGGAAAGAGTTGCGTCAACTGTATATAGTTCAAGAGTCAACTGTATACAAGTACATATGTATGTGTATACAGTTGTATGTGTATACAGTTGACTTGAATTATATGAAGTTGACTACGTGTGTGTGTGTGTGTATACAGTTGACTCTTGAACAACACAGGGGTCTAGGGTACCAACCAGCCACACAGTCAAAAATCGATGAGTAACTTTTGACTCCCCCAAAACGTAATTAATAGACTACTATTGACCGGAAGCCTTATTCATAACATAAAAAAGTCAGTTAATACATATTTTATATGTTATATGCATTATAGACTGTATTCTTGCAATACAGTAAGCTAGAGAATAGAAAATGTTATTAAGAAAATCATTAAAAAACCATCTTCTATTCATTAAGTCAAAGTAGATCATCCTAAAGGTCTTTAACCTCATCATCTCCACATTAAGTAGGCTGAGGAGGATAAGAAGGAGGGGTTGGTCTTGCTGTCTCAGAGGTGGCAGAGGCAGGAGAAAATATCCATATAAGTGGAACCATTTAGTTAAAAAACCCACTTTGTTCAAGGCTTAACTGTATATAGATTTTTTCCTGTCTATAATTTCTTTCTCAAGCAATTCGTCCTTTTCTTGAGGGAGTAAGTTAGTCAGTAAACTCAATCCATCTTTATTCCAGCTACTTACCAAGTGAACACATAACCTTTTCAATTTCTTCTTTCCTTCATTGTCTCCTAAACAACCACTATTCATTCTTCAAGATGCTATCAGGAACTATCACATGGAATTTTTAAATATTGAATGAGTTAGTAAATAAATGGTTGGGGGGAGACTCTTAAAAGCTATTTTTGTTCTTTCCAATTTGACCCACTTTCCTTCCTATCTGATCATTGTTTGTTTTCTTAAAGAATCACAGTCCCTTTGGGCTGCTATTATAAAACACCATAAACTGGGTGACTTACAAACAACAAATTTTTTTCTCTGAGTTCTGGAGGCTGAAAAGTTTAAGATAAATGTGCTGACAGACTTTGTGTCTAGTTAGGGCCCACTTCCTCGTAGACAGCTGTCTTGCCATTATAACCTCCATGGGGAAAAAGGTAGGGCAGCTTTTTGGAGTCTCTTTTATAAGGGCACTAATCCCTGCCCTCATGACCTAATTGCCTGCCAAGGACCCCACCTCCTAATACCATTGCCTTGGGAGTTAAGACTGTAACATATGGATTTTGGGAGTCCATAAACATTCAGCCTATTAGCAAATAACCCTATGCATTAAAATTCTTACAACATTTTATTTCTTTCTTTACTCTTAGGATTTAGCAAAGGGCCTAGTGCATAGTAGGGACTCAGTGAAAGTTTGTAGAATGAATTAATTCTTCACTGTCCTCATGAGCTGTATTGTATCCCTAATAAATAATTTATGGATTATAAACTTGTTATGTTGATCCACTGAACAACATATCTATATACAACTATTCATCTTTCCATTCCCAACATCCCAGCTTTCGATTCAATATAAATACCCACTTATTCATTCTCACCATTTAAGTTGTCATCTGAATTCTCCCATTTCTTCGTGGTTTCTCTCCTTTTCTTGAGTGGTTTTTTTTAATCTATACAAAAAGTTACTGCAATTTTATGCTTCCCCTCCATTGATCTCTTTGGATGCCATTCCTTTCTTCATACATTTCTTTTTCTCTTTTACTGTCCTCAAACAAGATTGTCTCTCATCAGGAGCTTTTTCTTCTAGCCTCCAAATGAACAGTTTAATATTTTATACATAGTTATTGTATACTTTGTTTAACCTTACAATTATATCTCTCCATAATCTTTCTTCTTCCTCTAGACTGTCTCCATCCTACACTGTATTTTATATTCTTTACCTTGAGGCATCTCTAAGATTCTTTAGACAGGATCTCCCTCTTAGCTCTGTCACACAGGCTGGAGTGCAGTGGTTGCAATCATAGCTTACTGAAGCCTCAAACTCCTGAGCCCAAGTGACCCTCCTGCCTCAGCTTCCCAAGTAGCTGTGGTTACAGATGCAAGTCACTGTGTCCAGTTCTAAGAAGATGTTTCTTGTAATCTAAATCATGACAGCTGGCATTTACTCTTTCATGTGTCATGTTCTGTCCTAAATGTTTATATGTAAGTTACTTAATTGTCAATACAACTCTACAAGGTGCATACCATGAGTATTCCCATTTTTATAGTTAACAAATATGAGATCCAGAGAGTCAACAGACCCATGTTATTCAGCTATTAAGTGATTGAGCTGGGTTGCTCTGCCTCTGTGGCTCACATTTTAACTGCTTTTTGGCACTATTTCTATATTTTCTTACTACCCTGGAACTCATATAGTCAGATGGACAAATGATACCAGCCCGTATAACTGTATTTCTATTTTTCCAAAGCCTTGTTATTGTCTCAGATCCTTGTACCTGTTTTATTCTATATTTTTCTGTGTAGTTTGCAGAAAGGTTTCATTTACCAGAAGAAATGGTCTGCATAATCCTTCTAGAAAGCACTGGTATCCTTTGATTCTCCATTCTAACATTTCCTCATGTTATTTACAAGTACAAGCTTTCATTGCCTATGTCTTCACTGTGTTTTGGGTGTGTTCTAATAAAATCTAATCTTTATCTTCTCCCAAATGAATGAAAATTACTTTTTTTAAAACATTTTACTTTTCTAGCTAGAGTTATTTTAAGCCTCTGGAATGTCCATGTTTTATTAAAATGATTAATGCATCATAGCATCTTCTGACCTGTCACCATATCACTGAGAGCTTTAATATCTAAAATGATAGACATGATTATTAATATTGAACTGCATTTATGAAAAATCCCAAGCTTCTATTAGTAATGTAGCTGACTTTATCCAGAGATGGAAACCAAATAATGTACAATGCAAATATTTGGAGAATAAACTAATTGTTTTATTACTTGTACAAATTAGTTAGAAAAACAACTAAAATACAAAATATCTTACTATAGAAATATATGTTAATAGAATTTCCCTAATACTAAGCAGTAATCTCTCCAGGTAGTTTTAGGATTTCTACACTAAAATTGTTATTACATATTACTGCCAACTAAACAACTCCTTCATTTTGATTGTACTATGTGCAAAACGAATCATAAAAGACTCTAACTGGGAGTCTCAATATCTATTTTAGGTAAGTGTAATTAAGTCCTGTTACAGAGCAATAGCTGAACCAGTTGCTCTCTTGTCCGAGGTCCAAATTTTGGGATCTATATATTTGTTTAAACTCATCTCCATGTGACTTATTATTTTACATATAAGATCTAGGCTGGGTCTGATCCATTCCCCAAAGTGTGTTTACAAATAGTTGTCATGAAACTCCCCTGTTTTTTAGATCTTATCACTGGACAGCTAGTGGGAAGATTCTAACAGCAAGATAAGCAGGCCTTTTAGGCTTTACGATTATGTTACATTTGGGAGTTTAGAATTATCCATATCAGAGGTGTCTATGTTGAATATCTTGAGCCTCTCCAACCCAGAATGAGCTGTCACTTAGGAACTTTCCATCTTAGTTTTTTGTTTAGGTTGCCAATAAATAGTTTGGAGACAAAGATTTCAGGAAAAAGTAGTTTACTGCAGAAGTGAAAGTAATGAGGAGTTGGAAAGTAACACAGGAAGAAAAGGCAGATAAATAAACAATGAGATATTCAGCCACCTGTCCCTGGTGACTGGAACAGATTCTGGTAGTTGGACGTCAGACAGGAATGACCAGGTTTGAGAAACACGAATGGAGCACTCAGTATTGACTTGTATTAGTCCCTTCTCACAGTGCTATAAAGAACTTCCCCGAGACTGGGTAATTTACAAAGGAAAGAGGTTTAATTGACTTCCAGCTCTGCATGGCTGGGAAAGTCCCAGGAAACTTAACAATCATGGTGGAAGGGCAAGCAGGCGACAGGAGAGAAGAGAATGAAAGAGGAACTTCCAACCACTTATAAAACCATCGGATCTCATGAGAACTCATTCATTGTCATAAGAACAGCATCGGAGAAAGCACCCCCATGATCCAATCACCTCCCTCCCTTGACATGTGGGAATTACAGTTCCCTCCCTTGAGACGTGTGGATTACAATTTGAGATGAGATTTGGGTGGGGACATAGAGCCACACCATATCAATACTCTCACAGACACATATTTAAGATTAAAAGAAATGGAGAGTTAAGTAAGTTAAAGTTAAGAAGAAAAGCTGCAATTTAAATAGCTAGAACAATATAGAGGTGAAAATAAATAGTAATTGGAATTGGAAAAGAAATGGAATAATTATATCATTATGTCCTCATTTTTATATGTCAGCTGTTACTTTCAAAGTAAAATTAATTAAATTATTTTCCACTTTTTAGTAGATCATCAGGGATATATCAAACAAGATATTTCAAAGTTCTCCATCAGATCTGATTCATAGTATTGAATATGAGTGGCTTTACCAAATTTTCAGCAGCATACACGTTATAGGAATAATTCTCCATTGTTTGTTATTCACATTATAAGATGTCAAACAGTATCATTTGTTAATTGAATTTTATCAATAACACTTTCAGTATTCTCTCTAAGCAGAAAAATTTTTCATTCCAGATGTGCCAAATTAGTAATTTCTGTATTTTGCAGTAGCCTGGTGCATATTGGGATATTCCCTCCAGAATAAAAACCAGGTTGCTTAATCTTGCATACCCCGCTGTAAATAGAGGCACAATGCTTGGCAGGTCTTTTTGGGTTTTAGATGTTGTATTAGTCAGGGTTCTCTAAAGAGACATGACTAATAGGATATATGTATATATGAAGGGGAGTATATTAGGAGAATTGACTCACAGGATCACAAGGGGAAGTCCCACAATAGGCCGTCTGCAAGATGAGGCACCAGAAAGCCAGTCCAAGTCCCAAAACTTCCAAAGTAGGGAAACCGATAATGCAGCCTTCGGTCTGTGTCTGAAGGCCCAAGAGCCCCTGGCAAATCACTGGCGCAAGTCCAAGAGTCCAAAAGCTGAAGAACTTGGAGTCTGATGTTAGAGGGCAGGAAGCATTCAGCATGGGAGAAAGTGGGAGGCCAGAAGACTCAGCAAGTGTGCTCTTTCCATGCCTGCTTTTATGCTGGCAGCTGATTAGAGGGTGCCCACCCAGATTGAGGGTGGGTCTGCCTCTCCCAGTCCACTGACTCAAATGTTAATCTCCTTTGGCAACATCCTCACAGACACACCCAGGAATAATAATTCGCGTCCTTCGATCCAATCAAGTTGACACTCAATGTTAACCATCAAGGATTTTTTTTTTTTTTTTTTTGAAATGGAGTCTCACTCTGTCACCCAGGCTGGAGTGCAGTGGTGTGATCTTGGCTCACTGCAACCTCCGCCTCCCGGGTTCAAGTGGTTCTCCTGCCTCAGCCTCCTGAGTAGCTGGGATTACAGGCACCCACCACCACTCCTGGCTAATTGTCTTTATTTTTAGTAGAGACAGGGTTTCACCATCTTGGCCAGTCTGGTCTTGAACTTCTGACCTCGTGATCCACCTGCCTCGGCCTCCCAAAGTGCTGGGATTACAAGCATGAGCCACCATGCCCGGCCCAGGGATGTACTTACACAACATTTGGAATACTGATCATTAGTGAGTAACTCATAAATAAAAACTCTGTCCTTTAGCCTCATTATTCAAACAAAGTAATTTTGCCTAAAATGCCTGTGTCAGTTAAGGACAATATAAGTACTTAAAGAGAATTACATCATAAGCCCCTAGAGTTTTGAAATCAAGCCATGCTCTCTTAGGCATGTAACTATTATATTTCTGAGAAATGGCTCCTAGCACGCTATTGGGCCTTACTCATAACAGAACATCGGATCAGAGTACAAAATAGTCATGCTACCTTAGCTGTCCCTCATGAACTAGGCTCTATCTTTTCCATTAAGCTACGAAATTCAGCACCAAGGGCAGCATTCAAGGAGGTGATGGTGGAGGGGTGGGGAGTAGTGGGGCATGTAAGATTGGCCTTAAGCTGATCCTAAGGTAAACCACCTGAGGAGGTGATTGATACTCTTAGCACATGTACTCCCACACCTCTCCACACATCTCCCTTAGCAAATACCCATGGACTCATGTCGGGATCTCTGAGACAGAGTTGACTGAAGAAGGTTTGCAGGTGAGTAGGCAAAATATGCTGGTACCAGCCAGAAATGAACTGCTATATAATGTAGTTATCTCATGGGTATACTTGGAGAGCACTCCTTTGGCTATGTCTTCAGATGATATATCTGGAGGGCCTAGAAAAAAGAAATGGCAAGAAGTATGAATGTGAACTGATTCGTGAATAGTAGCAAAAATTTGGATGGAATGGTCTAATAATCTGAAGAAACAGGACTTGAACACATTTTAAGTATGGTAGTCTCAGAATTGGCCCAGAGCATAAGACTGTGTGTGTCCTATATGAATTATTCATCAAGGGCACAGACTGAAGACAATGCTTTCAATAATCAGATGTTCAATATGACACACTCTAGGGATGTTTGTAACCTGCTCTCCCATTACTTCACTGCTTATTTGCTCACAAGTTAATGAGGAAAGTGGCCACAGAAACCAGGCTGGAAGTTATATGTTTGCTCAACAACCTTGGCTTTCCCTCACTAAAGCTGATCTGGCGCACCCACTGCTGAGTGCCTAGTCTATTATCAGGAGCAAAAACTGACCCTTTCTCATGAGGTTAGGGGAGCATGACAGACAGTCATGTCATTATGGATGGGACAAAAATTTGCCCCCACAGGAATAAATATTTATCCCAAATGTGGATTTCTCTTTTTTGGACAATGTGACAGCCCCAAATGCCTTATTTGCCACCATTTTATCCCTTTTACTTTGCCTTTAACAAAGAATGTTTATGGTGAAAAAGTGAGAAAACAGGCCGATTACTTAGGAATTCATTACAATGTGGTGCAACTGTCAATAAATCTTAGGTGTGACACTGGCTGGGTGACAACAACTTGCAAATTTGAAGTGCTATTCTACAGGATGCTTTATGAGCTCCAAATCAACAACATGTATCTGGTTTTTCTTTTTTCCAAAGTCAGAATATAGCAACTTAGAGCACAGTACTATTTCTCTTAGGAACACTCTTGAAAAGATTTTGCTTTCATTTTTCTCTAGTTATGCTTTTGGCTGATTAGAATTCTTGGTTTCCAAGGGACAAATGCTTAACAAGGGCACAAAATAATCCATTGACCTGGATGCTGAGGCTGCCAGCTGGCCTTTGGGGCTCCTCATGTTCCAGTACCAATGAGCAAAGGAGATTGATAAAGTATCTGTGGTGACTGATCTTAGGGTGGGTATCACTGATGTTTCTACAAAAAAGGGGCAGCATAAACTACGTCTAAAACCAGGAGTTTCTCTGAGAGGGGATACCTCCTAGCACTTCCACATCCAGCTGAAAAGGTTCATTAAAGTTTCAAACCAATCAACACAATAAAAATGACCATGGCTCATCCCCCATTGGGAGAAAAGTATAACACTCAACCAAACAAAGCTGAAGAACATGGAAATTACAAATACCAACTATGACCTCATGACCAGCAGTAGAAACAACTAGAGCAACCACCCATGGTTGTTAGTTTATTTTTGTTTTTGTTATTTGTATTTTATGTATATTAATCTATTTTTCTTGTTCTTCTTTTTCCTTACTATTATTTCATTAAAATGAGTTGGTAGTGGTTACATTTATAATTTTATCCTTAGTTTTCAGAATATTAGAGTAGGGCTATAATTAAATTTCGATGACTAAAAACACTTAGCTAGAGATGTAGTTACTAATGGGATGACGAATGTATTTGGATATTTAGGAAAGTAGTAGCTTTGTAGATGAGTTTTTCTCAATGCAAAAACATTTAAAAGGAGGCACCTTTAAAAGATGAAGCATGCAGTCTTAAATAAAGATATAATTTTCTAACATCTTTCCTCACCAACTATCACAACACCAAAATACATAAAGCAAAAACATTAGTAGAAAGTCACAACGGTTGTAGGTGAATTTAAATGTCAGTTATGATTGATGAGGTAGACCAAAATATGTAAGAGTACATGTAATATAATAAATCATACAGTTGACCTAATCAATATATCTCAAACACAATACCCTGATAACAGAGAACACTTTTTCTTCATATACTCCCATGAAACTCTTCAAGAATTGATTATTTATTAGGCTACCAAGAAAACCTCAGCAAAATCAAAAAAGTGGAAATCATGTAGATCATATCGATTTGCTTTCCAATATAATCGAAATATTTGCTTTTGTTTCACAATCATGTAACTCCCAGTTTTTCTTTTAGAAATCATTTTGCTGTTAAAGCACTTAATAGAGAACTTGGAGAAAAAGAATGGAAATGCTTATGAGGAAACTGCTTCTGGCTTCTACACTGGAAAGAGTAGAGTCAACTTGCTGCATATTTTCCCCCCAGGGAATAAAAATCATACATTTCTACTCTTACTTAAAACAAACAGAACCATTTACAAATCTTTCATTTTTCTCTTAATAAGCTTTCAGCTCAATTCAGGCCAGTACTAACAAGCAAAACTTTCCCTTGGGAAAGATATCTGAAAAAAAATGTTACTTTATTCTATTTTCCTTCCAAATTACTTTACTCATTATAAACCAGGTCTCAGAATATCCTAGACTAAATCAAACAGGCCTCTGTAATAAAGACAGAGCATCCCAGCTACTAAGGTGAAGCAGATAAAAGAAAGAAGAGTTTACTCAAGTTCCCCAAATTTCAATATATTTGAAAAGTTATTGATGACCCTCAATATTCTAGGTTACCCAAGTGGACAGAAAATATCTCTTTATATATTTGATTTCCCCACAAATTGTTCATACTTTATTTCTCTAAACATACTCTTTTTAAAAAATCTAGTAACGTATCTTGTTTCTATGCAATAATACATAAATGTTTATCATTCAGTACTTATATGCTTATATTGTTGTTTTGTATAATCTCATGACTCAAAGATAGAGCAATGTAATATACAAAAGAAACCATGTATGAATGTGAACTTCAGTGCAAGCATCAGTGTAATGAGCAGCTCAGGAATAGTACCAAATGCCTTAGGAATTCGATGTTTCTGCAAATATTTAATGAGGACATACTAAGTGTCAGGGACCATTCCAGGTGCCAAGGATAAAGCAATGGACACAACAGTGTAGGGGAAGTAACAGAAAAGCAAAACATGCAAGTATGAAATATGTCAGAGTATATTACTTGTATGTGCTATGAAGAAAATAAAGCAGGGGGCTGGGTGCCGTGGTTCACACCTGTAATCCCAGCACTTTGGGAGGACAAGGTGGACAGATCACCTTAGGTCATGAGTTCAAGACAAGTCTGGCCAACATGGTGAAACTCTATCTCTACTAAAAATGCAAAAATTAGCCAGGCATGGTGGTGGGCTCCTCTAATCCCAGCTACTCCAGAGGCTGAGGCAGGAGAATCACTTGAACCCGGAAAGCAGAGGTTGCAGTGAGCTGAGATTGCACCATTGCACTCCAGCCTGGTGACAAGAGCAAAACCTCCTCTGTCTCTCTCTCAAAAAAAAAAAGAAAGACAAAAGAAAGAAAGAAAAAGAAAGAAGAAAGAAGAAAGAAAGAAGAAAGAAAGAAAGAAAGAAAGAAAGAAAGAAAGAAAGAAAGAAAGAAAGAAAGAAAGAAAGGGAGGGAGAGAGGGAGGGAAAGAAGGAAAGAAGGAAGGAGAGAGAAAGAAAGAAGGAGAGAGAAAGAAGGAAAGAGAGAGAAAGAAAGAAAGAAAAGAAAGAGAGAAAGAAAGAAAGAAAGAGAGAAAAAAATAAAGAAAGAGAAAGAAAGAAAGAAAAAAGAAAGAAAGAAAGACCAAAAGAAAGCAGGGTAAGGATGATAGGTAGTGCCAAATTGAGTAGAGATTGCTATCTTACCCATGATAGTATGGGAAGATCTCTAAGAGGGCAACAGTTGAGCAGAGACTTGAGTAAGCAAGAGTTGATTCACATTGATGCACAGGGTAAGAATATCTTTGGCAAAGAGAACAGCAAGTGTAATATCTCAAGGTGGGTGTGTACTTGACGTTGGAGGACCAGCAAAGAGGCACATGTAGTGGTAAAGCAGCAGTGGGTATGGAAAGTGGTAAGAGATGAGGCCTTGGAGGTAGTGAGGTGCCAGGCCATGTAGGGCTTGTGCCAGTTAATGACATTGGCTTTAACTGTTAGAGAGATGGGGAGACTTTGGAGATCATAAGCAAAGCAGTAATATAATCTGACTTAGATTATAAAAGATTACAGAAAATCTCAAATATGTGGGAGCATAGATACTTCAAATTTGGCTGAATGCTGTCACATTCAGTGGAAAAAAATCTATAAAAGACAGAAAAAAACAATATAAATAATGTGTGGCCCATAGCTGTTGAACAGAACTGATAAAAAGTATTGAAAAATGTGCAGTAACCAAAGTCCTGATTCTAGGGCTGGAAATCAGAACTACAGAAGTGGAGTTCGTGGTGACGCCCTATTATAGGACGCTCTGGCATGAGTTCCCAAGCGGGACCAATCAGGGGGTTTTACTTCCTAAATCTTCCAATAAAGACATATTCGATCACTCAGCTACATACACGAGCAGATGGAGGACTAATTTAAAAAATAAACTTGGATAGGACATGGAGCCTAATATAGGTGAAATTATTGTGTGTGGTTGATGAAACCCAGGAAAATAAAGGGGCCTTATCTTATTAAAGCTGTCACCTTAGGTCAGGCTGGGGACATCTCTCTGTAACTTTCTCCAGCATCCCCACACTGTATACAACTTGGGAAATAATTTTGTTCTATATTTGCATTTCCATATTTCTACATATATTTTTCTGGTTTTCTATATATTTTGCAATAATGCATTACAGTTATTTACCGATATGTCTCTCTTCCTCACTAACTTGTGAGCAGTTAGACACTAGGTATCATGTCTTTTTCATCTTTGCATCTCACAGTCACAAGGACAGCATTTGGCATGTAGGATTTACCAAGTAAATAGTAATTTAAATATATCTCTGGAAACAAGGAAGCATGTATAACTTTTTCTTGCTCTATCTAATTTTTAAAAAATCATCCTCTTAGTTTGCCGCTCCTAATTGGAGAAAAATCTCTCTGTTGGCTTTTCATTTTTGTCATTATGGAGGGTTTATAGGTTTGATTTTCCCAACATTTTGAATGTGAGAACTAAGATTTCACAATGAAAGTTAAGCTTTCAATTAACAAAGAAGAAAGAGAAAGGCATCTTGGTCTGCATAAATTTAAAGTCACTTGATTAAAAATGTATATATATATGTGTGTATACATATATAATGATATTGAATAGATAGAACTACAAAATAAATCTATAGCACATCCAATTAATAGTTATATTGTAAGTTTTATTTAGCACTTACTCCATGACAGAACTGTTGTAAGTTCTTTACAGGCTTTTTATTGAACTTCTTCACAATATTATTTTCAATTATATGTGTCAATTAATTTGGACGTAGAGAAGAAATAGATAATTTTCTACCAAAATGGACATAATAATTTCTATTTTCTGGATTGATAAGGACGGTATGAGAATTTGGAAAGCTAGTCAGACATGTAACTGCCAGCTTTTAACTAGACCCAGAAAAGTGAGTTTTACTCAATTTCTAGTGAACGGATAATAATTCCTAACTCAAACTGTTCTGATAAAGAAAACAATTGAAAGGTTTTCAAATTATTTTACAAAGCAAACAAAAATCAGGCAAGGACATCACACAAACTGAAAACCACTCTTAATTTCATATATGGAAACATCTGTAAATACCCTAAATTCATGCAAGAGATATCCACAGAATATGAGGAGAAAATGTGTTTAACTGTAGAAATTTAAAGATGGCTCATTATTAGGAAATTTGTTACTATAATTGGCCATATTATCAATGTAAAAATATTGTGATTATATGGGAAGAGTAATAAAAACTGATGAAATACACTAAGTTTTAACTTAGCAAGTTAAAAGTAGAAGTAACTGCCTTTATAAATGGTGCTCTGCCAGACATCTACAACAAACACTCTAACTAGACATAAAGCATTTGAAATATTTCCATCAAAGCTAGGTATAAGCAATGAACACGGCTATTGTACCACATCATATTGCCTTGTAGCCACTGCAGCAAGACAAGAGAAAATTATGAGGTAAAAATATTGGTATAAAAATATTTCACTGCTGAAAGTTTTTAAAGTTATTATCTAATCCACATGTCACCAAAGTAAAATATGGAAGCGTGAATATTAATATCCACCTTATACTGTTTTAAAATATACTTGAAGAATTTTTTCCTGTAAAGCTTTTAGCAGAGTCTCAATTACCTATCATCAACATTATCATCGTTATCATCACCATTTACTCCCTGAGCCTGCAAAGTTAAAGGCACAACCAAATCCATGACAATTTGAATACATTTAAAAGGTTTGATCTGCAACTCCTAGTTAAAGGAGGAGATTGAACATATCCCTTATTAAAAGCGTAAACTCACAAAGACATGGAGGATGAAAGAAGAGAGAAATAATAAAAATTACTTAAACAATTACTTAAAGATTAAAGTAGGTAAAAAAGATAAAATTACTTAAATAAGACTTAAACATTTAAGCAAAATAGAAAATTCTCCCAAAATTTGGAGTTATTGGCTCTAAGAACCTCTAGAAGAGATGAGAGGTGTAGAACTGAGTTAAGGAGACTTAGCAGTCTTTTTTAAAGAAGATTTATAGATCCCCTCCCCTTCCCCTCCACCCCTCCATACTCCCCACAAGACGCTGGATAGTTTTTATTTGGGGGGGTAATTTACTTGGGAGATATCACCAGACACCACCACCAGATTCATGGTAAAACCTTAATGTCCAGGGTAAAAAAGAATATAATTTTAACAATTCTTTTCCATATGTAAAAAAGGAGTACTACTGTGGAATGCATTTATGTAATTTTTAAGTTAAATTCTTGTCTAAGTATTTAAAAGCATTGACAGATGTGGGTATCTATGAATGCAGAAGAAATGGTGAATCTGAAACCACAAATAATATTTTTTTAATTTAATTCTCCCCAGAAATACTACTCATCAGCATGTTGAAGGTTTAGCTGATAATTTCCAGAACAAATTGCATGGGAAAGTCGAATCATTTGTGGGCTTTTTGTATGGTGAGTATTAGAATCCAGATATAGACATCTAGATAATAGTATTTATTGGGAGAGAATTTTTGCATGATTAAAAAATTTATACATGATGTCTATGACAATTGCAGTATTAGGAACTGATTAAATCTTTTTATTTGGGGAGTGTCTAAAATCTCAGTTTCTACTTTTATTATGACTGCTTCTTTTTTAACTTTTAATTTAAGTTCAGGGGTACATGTGCAGGGTTTGAAAAATAGGTAAACTTGTATCATGGGGGTTTTCTGTACAGATTATTTCTACCAGCCATGTATTAAGCCTAGTCCCCACGAGTTACTTTCCTGATCTTCTCCCTCCTCCTACCTTCCACCCTCCAACAGACCCCAGCATGTGTTGTTCCTCTCTATATGTCCAAGTGTTCTCATCATTTAGCTCCCACTTCTGAGGAAGAAGATGCAATATTTGGGTTTCTGTTCCTGTGTTAGTTTGCTGAGGATAATGGTCTCCAGCTCCATCCATGTCCCTGCAAAGGACATGATCTCATTCCTTCTTATGGCTGCATAGTATTCCATGATGTGCATGTACCACATTTTCTTTATCTAGTCTATCATTGATGGGCATTTAAGTTGATTCCATGTCTTTGCTATTGTGAATAGTGCTTCAATAAACATACATGTGCATGTATTTTTATAATAGAATGACTTATAGTCCTTGATTTAACCTTTGTTTTGGAAAGAATCATAAATTTTAATGAAAAACTGGTCAAAATTGGTAAGAGTATCTACAAATATTGTAGCCAACGAATAGTCCTTCTAACACTCTATCTGTTACAGAACTTATATGTAAGTGGACAACATTTTACAATGTTGAATGAACATAGATTAATTAAATCATTCTACAGGATGGAATTGTTCAAAAGCTCAAAGTGAAACCCTTCACATATCATATAAGATTCTCTCAGCTGCAAGGAATAGAAAATTTCCATTTCAATTGGCTTAAAAATAGGAAAAATATTAATGTTACATGCAGGCAGTCCAGAGAAAGAGGTTTCAAAGTTGGTGGCTTTAGTATCTCAATGTCTCATTAAATATCATAGGAATCCTCAACGCCAGTTTCATACTCAGGCTTTAGCAAGATGCCTGATGGATGTGGTGCTGAAAACAATTTTTAAAACACTTTAATATCCAGAGGAAGATGAGAGACCTTTCCTGGAACCAATCACTGGAAAGGGGAAATACATTTAAACCAGTGTAGCCTGCCCTGAAAGCTTGAAGTTGGGTCATCTTCCTCTGAGATACATGGAGAGGAGATTTTCTAGAAAAAAAAAAAATCAAAGTTCTATCAAGACAGAAAAAAGGAAATAAATGCTGGGTAAGAACAGACATTGTTGTCTTAGATGTGTTTT
Source organism: Gorilla gorilla gorilla (assembly GCF_029281585.2). Taxonomy (NCBI): domain Eukaryota; kingdom Metazoa; phylum Chordata; class Mammalia; order Primates; family Hominidae; genus Gorilla; species Gorilla gorilla. The sequence continues at coordinate 134,106,593 of NC_073228.2, forward strand.
CTTGGCTTGAACTGGAGACAGTTTAGTCTTGATTGATGAACTGCAAGCACAATATGTGGTTGGCACTACTAAAATGAGGTTAGGTGGTTTGGTATGAAGTGGTGCTGAATCCTTTTATGGAAATTTTTAAAGAGTGAAAATCAGCTAACTGATGAAGACTGGATCAAAAACATTTGGATGAACATTATTATAGCCTTGAATATTATAGCCATTGAATTCCTTTGAATATTTCTTGGCAAGGACTTCAAAAGAATTTACACCAACATATGCTTTGATTTGCACATTCCTAGTGAGACTGTGACTCAGAAATTTATTTGGCAGAGCACACACTGGTCTTTCTGGAGTTGAAGTTCATTTTCAAAATGAAAGCAATGGTCTGGGCCAAGTTCTACAATTTTGAGATTAAGATCCAATTTTCAAAACAAGGATTTCTTTGATTTTAAATTTCATGAAAATAAATTACAATTTCCCAGTTCATTTTCTCTTAAAAATTTGACAGCGTGAATGAAAAACTGCAAGTGGATGCTGTTAAATTATAAGACTACCTAATACTGAAACTAAATAGGGCAATATTAGAAACCAGAATTCTACAAATATCTTAGTTGCTTCCCTAAACATACAAACCAGTCAGCAAGATTTTATCCATGTTCATGAGTACCTGTATTTGTGTACTACTGTCTTCAACTAAGAAACTGCTTAAAAACAAACATTGCTCTAAGTTAAAGGATCAAAACTAAAATAATTTCTGATTTTCATATTTTGGTGCAATAGAAATATGTTAGATTTCAGATTGCAAATCAAAGTAGTAACATGTAGGTAAGGAAAAATTTAAGAATATTTAAGAATTAAATATTTATATATTTAAAATTACAATGTCTAATGTTACTTATGCTTTCTTTTGCTAAATGTTTACACTGAGATTATATTTATGGTAGCTGGAATTTTTTTCCATATGCTCTGATTTTTGCAATTGAATTATCTGCCTGTAGGTATTTTCCTTTGTGTCTCTGTTTTAGATCTAAATGAGTTATTTTGTCTTAAAACCAGCCAAAACCTGTATGTAGGACTGTCAAATGATTCTGCCTTGATCTTTTGAGGATTGGCTTTTTAATCCCAGGACTGTGTTGAGGCTACTTCTTTAGTGATTTACAGTTATATTTTGTGATGGAACTACTTTCATTTAGTTCTATTTATTACCAGATTTGATAATTAATTTTGTCAGTTGTCTGGGCCACAAGATGTGCAGATACTCCGTTAGATGTTATTCTAGGTGTGTTTCTGAGGGTGTTTCTGGATGAAATTAACATTTAAATTGGTAGACTGAGTAAAGCAGGTTGCCCTCCCTTATGTGAATGAGCTCCATCCAATCCATTCAATCCCTTGAAGACCTGAACAGAAAAAAAATAAAACAAAAAAAAACCTGAGTAAGAAGGAATTTTCTCTGGCCTGAGTGTCTTGAGCTGGAACATCAGTTTTTTCCTGCCTTTGGACTCAAACAGAAACATCTGCTCTTCCTGGTTCTCAGGTCTATCAGCTTTTGAACTGGAACCTACCATTGGCCCTCCGCAGTTTCTAGCTTGCTGACTGTAGATCTTGTGATTTGTCAGCCTTCATAGTCATATCAGCTAATTCCTCCTAATAAATCTCTTTCTATACATCCCCCCAACACATACACCCACATCCTATTGTTTGTGTTTCTGTGGAAAACCTTGATGAATACATACACTGGAAACCAGATTTATTATCCCCTTGCTTTCAGCAAAAATTACATTAGGTAGATGATTGCTTTCATGCTTATTCTCTTGACTTCAACTGGGCCCACCATTTCTGAATAGTCTATTAAAGCATTACTTCTCAAATTTGGGGATCATTGTTAAAATGCAGTTCTGGTATAGTAAATCTGCATTTCTAGCAAGCTGTCAGCTGATACCAATGCTGCTCAATAGTAAGGTGTTTGAGAATTGTGTTTTCACAAACGATTGACTTACCCCTAAACTTTGACAATATATTGAAGATCATTTTCTGGAGCCTTTGTCTACAGAATTGCCTCTTGACATCTCAACACAAAAGTTACCTTAAATGAGACTGTATCTTTCAGAACCATCTATTGCCATCTAATGATAGTTTAGAAGGCAGTGAAGACTTATTAGGAAGGCATACCATACTCATGGAATAACTGTATCATATTTTCAAAGAAAATTATCAAAACTGATTTCTAGCAGTTTCCACAGATATTTATGACTTCTCCAATTCAATTAAGTTAAATATTTTAACATTTTCATTTGCTCCCCTCACTTTATTTTCATTTACCACATGTGGCATAATGAAATAAACATAGGCTTTGGAGTGAGACACAACTTATGGAAGTAATCTAACTTCTTTGGACTTCAATTTAATTATCTGTCAGCTGAAATACACTCCTCATTACCAAGTGAGTCTTCTTTTTATTTGAAGCTCCTATTAAAAGTATAAATCTACAAAGCAGAGGCAAGAGGTTGTAGAAAACTTTAGTTGTTTTTATTTCATCATGGAATTACCAAATCCATGGAAGTAAGGAAATGTCTTAGACCCAACCTGACTTAGAGAAGATGTCCTAACAAGTACTCCTTTACTACAGTATAATTCTTTAATTCTTCTTTCACTTATTACTTCACCCTTTCAAACAACATTATAACCACCTAAATCTACATGAGGGGAACATATGGGAGGAAGAAGAAATGGTTCCTTCTGAAACCTTTCAAGAAGATTGTTGCTATTTATGTTTTTTTCTGGGGACTTCTGTTGTATCTGATTCCTGTTGGAATCACAACACTTTATAATTTTCAGCATCTGCTCATAATGTTTGAAAAATTATGGCTTGTTAGATATCCTGATGCCTTAAGTCAAATCTCAGAAATCTATTTCAGTACTATTCCTCACTATAATTAATATTGTTTAAAACAAAAGAGATGTCTTTGAAATTTAAAAATATAAGAAATATTTTTAAAGAAGAATAAATTAAGGAAACAGATATTTATACAAAGACACAGTGTGTTTTTCTGTCTAGCTAACAAATTCTAATTTTATGTATAATTTTTGTTTTATACATATGTAATCTTTGCTATAAAAATGTACAATTGCTTGTAGATCTGTGGTATTATTTCTGAGGGCTCTGTTCTGTTCCATTGGTCTATATCTCCATTTTGGTACCAGTACCATGCTGTTTAGGTTACTGTAGCCTTGTAGTATAGTTTGAAGTCAGGTAGCATGATGCCTCCAGTTTTTTCTTTTGGCTTAGGATTGTCTTGGCAACGCAGGCTCTTTTTTTGTTCCATATGAACTTTAAAGTAGTTTTTTCAAATTCTGTGAAGAAAGTCATTGGTAGCTTGATGGGGATGGCATTGAATCTATAAATTACCTTGGGCAGTATGGCCATTTTCACAATATTGATTCTTCCTATCCATGAGCATGGAATGTTCTTCCATTTGTTTGTGTCCTCTTTTATTTCGTTGAGCAGTGGTTTGCAGTTCTCCTTGAAGAGGTCCTTCACATCCCTTGTAAGTTGGATTCCTAGGTATTTTATTCTTATTGAAGCAATTGTGAATGATCTTTGACAAACCTGACAAAAGCAAGAAATGGGGAAAGAATTCCCTATTTAATAAATGGTGCTGGGAAAACTGGCTACCCATATGTAGAAAGCTGAAACTGGATCCCTTCTTTACACTTTATACAAAAATTAATTCAAGATGGATTAAAGACTTACATGTTAGACCTAAAACCATAAAAACCCTAGAAGAAAATATAGGCAATACCATTCAGGACATAGGCATGGCCAAGGACTTCATGTCTAAAACACAAAAAGCAATGGCAACAAAAGCCAAAATTGACAAATGGGATCTAATTAAACTAAAGAGCTTCTGCACAGCAAAAGAAACTACCATCGGAGTGAACAGGCAACCTACAGAATAGGAGAAAATTTTTGCAATCTACTCATCTGACAAAGGGCTAATATCCAGAATCTACAATGAACTCAAACAAATTTACAAGAAAAAAGCAAACAACCCCATCAACAAGTGGGCAAAGGATATGAACAGACACTTCCAAAAGAAGCCATTTATGCAGCCAACAGACACATGAAAAAATGCTCATCATCACTGGCCATCAGAGAAATGCAAATCAAAACCACAATGAGATAATCATCTCACACCAGTGAGAATGGCGATCATTAGTAAGTCAGGAAACAACAGGTGCTGGAGAGGATGTGGAGAAACAGGAACACTTTTACACTGTTGAAGGAACTGTAAACTAGTTCAACCATTGTGGAAGTCAGTGTGGCGATTCTTCAAGGATCTAGAACCAGAAATACCATTTGACCCAGACATCCCATTACTGGGTATATACCCAAAGGATTATAAATCATGCTGCTATAAAGACACATGCACACGTATGTTTATTGCAGCACTATTCACAATAGCAAAGACTTGGAACCAACCCAAATGTCCATCAATGATAGACTGGATTAAGAAAATGAGGCACACATACACCATGGAATACTATGCAGCCATAAAAAAGGATGAGTTCATGTCCTTTGTAGGGACATGGATGAAGCTGGAAACCATCATTCTCAGCAAACTATTGCAGGGACAGAAAACCAAACACCGCACGTTCTCACTCATAGGTGGGAACTGGACAATGAGAACACTTGGACGTAGGAAGGGGAACATCACACACTGGGGTTTGTCGTGGGGTGGGGGGAGTGGGGAGGGATAGCATTAGGGGATATACCTAATGTAAATGATGAGTTAATGGGTGCAGCACACCAACATGGCACATGTATACATATGTAACAAAACTGCACATTGTGCACATGTACCCTAGAACTTGAAGTATAATAAAAAAATAAAATAAAAAATGTACAATTTTTTCTGTCTGAGTATTCTAGAAAGTAGAGCTGGAGATAAAGATAACATTGGCAATAACTAGGGGGTTGAGGTGGGGCAAGAACAAAGCCTAAGGTATTAAGAGCAAGGGAAAATGGGAATGAGGTAAAAGATATAATGTGCTACTGATGGCAGGTCACAAGCCAGATATGTTTACGTGGTCTATAGGGCTTCTATGGAAGAAATACAAAAGGAATTACACTTAGAGTAATCTATAGAAAATATTATTTAAAGGCAATTTATCTGTTTAATTCTTTCCTCTTTCCCAATTCCCATTGGTCAAGATTTACCACAAGAGAGGCTAAGTGTTCTCTGGATTGCATCATTTGGCCCTCAACCATTCAAGAGACAAAGACCCATACCCTGCTGTGTGATGTTTAATATAAGTCTGAAAACAGCAGGGTCCAGGTGGAACACTGACGAAACAGAGAAAGAAGGAAACCTTCTTTTCTCCTGCAGCAGGAGGCTGCAGGAAACCTACGAAGAACTTTACATTCGAATATCCAGGTACTATAGATTCGGTTTTGCATAGCAATGTGTATAGCAGTCTAGTAACTTATCCAGGGTTTTACTTAAAATCAGGTTTTTAAATAATAAATCTTAATGCCATTTGCTTACCAGTCTTAATATTTTCATTACAACAAATGCATTGATAAAGTATCTCAAGATTTCAGGGGGTAATTTTACTTAAAATGTGTTCTGCAGAGAAGTATGGAAATCTACTTTTGGTTTGCAATGTATGGCAAATAAAAGTAGTTTTAAAATCCTTTACATAAGAACGATGAAAGTCCTTTCAATTATGGAGTTTATTATCTGGCAGGTAGATACTTGTGGAGGTTTATACATCAGCATAGGTAATGTGGTAATGTAGAACACAAAAGCTAACCTTGAGGTTTTGTTTCTGGGGTTTGTTTATTTGTTTGTTTTTTAAGAAAATGATCAAACAGAATGGCAGATAGGACCACACTAACGAAGCTTTCAACCTATCTAAAGTCTATGTCATTTTAATATCTATAAAACATCTGGCTGAATATATTTTGGATACTATTCTGATTCTTGATGAACTAGCCTCAGAATTTAATAGGCATGTGTGTTTGTGTTTTCAAAAAAAAGGTTTAGATTGAAGGACTGGATTGTCACTGTATTTCAGATCGTGATCACAGTCCACAAGACAGCTCTGAAAAATACAATAAATGATGTAATGCAGTGAGACAATCAGTATCTATTATGTGATTAAGGAATGAAACTGTTTTCAAGAACAAATCAGAACTTTTTGAAAAATGTATTAGAGATACAAACTTTTATGAAATAAAATATATAGAATTAGAACCGCTGATAGTACTGTCACATACCAGCTGGGAGAATATTTCTGCCAACTTTGGAATATGCTCAAAAATAAATAGCTCTAACTTTAGAAAAAGAAATTTCAGGCCGGGCACGGTGGCTCATGCCTGTAATCCCAGCACTTTGGGAGGCCGAAGCGGATGGATCATGAGGTCACGAGATCGAGACCAGCCTGACCAACATGGTGAAACCCCATCTCTGCTAAAAATACAAAAAATTAGCTGGGCGTGGTGGCACGCGCCTGTAATCCCACCTACTCGGGAGGCTGAGGCAGGAGAATTGCTTGAACCTGGGAAGTGGAGGTTGTAACGGGCCGAGATCGCGCCACTCACTCCAGCCTGGTGACGGAGAGAGACTCCGTCTCAAAAAAAAAAAAAAAAAAAGAAAAAGAAAAAAAAAGAAAAAGAAATTTCAAACATTTGAATTTAGTGTTCATCCTGGGTAGAGCAAATATATGAGCTTTATTCTATCAAGGAGTTTAGAAAATTAATCACATGATCTGCTTCTAACAGAATGGCAGATTTGGTTGAGGAAACTCACAACAGAATGTACTTTTAAGGAAGAGGAAAACTCTGAAATGTAAAGGAACTGGTGAGAAATAAAATAGAAAATGTATGTGAACCTAAATAAACATCATATAAATGCAGACAAAAGAACTAAAATTCAAAACAACAATGGCATGTATGCTAGGTGGGGCATGATTAGAGTTAACAGAGAAAGAAGAAGGATTGTCTTAAGAGTCATGTATTATTTTGAAAAAAAGGTTAATAAATTGTTCAATATTATAATTTTTTCATAAAGTTAAAGGATAAAGATAAAAGAAGTATACGATGTACATTTCTAAAACAGTAAAGAGAAAAGTAAAAACAGTAATATGAATAATAGGACAAATAGGAAAAAAAAAACATAAGTGATAAGGTTTGGCTGTGTCTCCACCCAAATCTCATCTTGAATTGTACTCCCATAATTCCCATGTGTTGTGGGAGGGATCTTGACATATTTGACTCCATGTTTAACAATGCTGTGAACTTAGAAGAATTGTTAAAGGAAGCCTAGCAAGTAGGTCAAATGTGTGTGTAGGTGAAAGTGTGATAGTGACCTCAGGTATTAAGACAGCAGCTTGAAAATTGCAAGAACCTAAAGATGAAGTAGGTAAATGGATCATGAGAAGGGACTTTTAAAAGAATGAGGAAGAGCCTCTTTGGTTTGTACTTTTCCCACTAACACATCAGGAAGAGAAGGTACAAAATGATGACTACGGTTAATGACAATGTATTTGTATTCTTGAAAAATGCTAGGAGAGTGGATGTTAATTGTTCTCACCACAAAACTGATAACTAAATGAGGTAATGCACGATATTAGCTAGATTTAGTTATTCCACAATGTACATATACTCCAAAACATCACATTATACATGATAAATACATATAATTTTATCTGTTGATTTAAAAATTACATTAAATTAAAAAGAAGTTAGAGAAGTAAAGAAAGATGGGCCTACTTAACACCATTTGTCAGGATGGATCCAAAGTGAAGGAAGAGGAACCAGTTGCTCCCACTGTCAAAGAAGCTGTTATGCATAGGAACCAAAAGGAATTAAATGTGACTTCCTGTGTCAAAGAAAACATTTATGATCATGGGGCAATCAGTGCAGAACTCACATTGACAAGACCTATATGATGAGGCAGCTTTTCATATGAAAAATATGCCATAAAAATCAACAATGACTGTCCCTAGATACTAAGAGCTTCTTTCTTAATTTAAAATTTAGAATTTAGTTATTTTACTTGTCCAGCAAGTGTTCTATAGCGGCTTTTATTTTGACTTCGTAGCATGCATAACTGAGTAATTTTGGCAAATACTATTTAATTTAAAGACATAGAAAATGATACATTTTTCTAAAAGCTAGCAATACTACTGTCTTCATTGTGTACTTGGTAGGCAGCTGTTCCTGCCAGTTATAGTCTTGTCTCAGGAAACAGTGATTGATACATTGGAAAATAGCTTTGACAACAGCCTAGAGTAAAGCATGTGAAATTGAATTGCCTCTGTAATTTTCCTTTGTTGTTCATTTATTATGTGTTTTCCAGGAGACGGTAGGGTAGAAAAACGACTATCAGCCAATGATTAATAAAAATTAAAATTTAGTCTATTTTAAAGAGTCAAAATTAAAGTATCCTCAGGGTTTAAGTTAATGTAAAAATGACCAAACATATTGAGCCTTAATACAAAAATAAAATAAGCAATATAAATATTTATTTTTATTTTTGAGACAGTGTCTCGCTTTGTCACCCAGGCTAGAGTGCAGTGGTGCAATCTCTGCTCACTGCAACCTCTGCCTCCCAGGTTCAAGCGATTCTCATGCTTCAGCCTCCTGAGTAGCTGGAATTACAGGTGCACACCACCACATTCAGCTATTTTTGTATTTTTAATAGAAATGGGGTTTCACCATGTTAGCCAAGCTGGTCTCGAACTCCTGACCTCATGTGATCCACCTGCCTCAGCCTCCCACAATGCTGAGATTACAGGCGTGTGCCACTGCGTCCGGAAAACAATAAAAATATTTGTATTTCTCTCAAACCACATATATCTGAAGCACAAGTATATTTGTAAAAATATGTTTCTAGTTCACAAGAAAACAAACTTAAGTATCAAATTTAGTATATTTTGACTTGATGTGCAATGTTATAAATGAAAAGAAAAAAATCATGTAAAAATGCTCATGAGTTTTAGGAAGGCTTTTCTCATTTTAGTTAAATGTTATTAGCTTGAAAATACTAGAAAAGTAAAAGCTTTCTTTATTTTTTAGCCAATCATTCATTTTAATCAAGGCAAACGTATAAAACATCGTAAGTGAAACCTCATAATGAGAAGGAACATCAGAAGTCATCAGAGCAGCTACTCTCTTTTGGGGAGGCAACTGTATTAGTTTCCTAGAGGTGCCATAACAAATTATCACAAACTAGGTGGCTTAACACAACAGAAAATTACTCTTTCACAATCCTGGAGGCTAGAAGTACAAAATCAAGTTGTCAGTGGGGCCACACACCCTCTGAAGCCTCCAGAGAAGAATTCTTCCTTGTCTCTTCCTAGGTTCTGTGGTTGCCAACAACCCTTGGCATTCCTTGGCTTATGACTGCATCACTCTTAATTGCTGCCTCTGTCTTCACATGCTCTTCCTTGTGTGTGTCTCTGTGTCTTTTCGTGGCATACTTATAACGACACCAGACATTGGATTTAGGATCCTACTTCAATATGACCTCATCTTAATTACAAGGTCAAAGACCCTATTTCCAAAATAGGGCCATCCTCTGAGGTTCTGTGTGGACATGAACTTTTGGAGGATATTATTTAACCCAGTACAGAAACTTGAGCTGTTGTAGTTTATTTATTCACTTAAAACTCTATATGTATCTCTTAGTTATGGCAAGTGCCATACTGAGCACAATAATATGTAAAATCCTATATGACTCTGCCATCATGAAGATTGTAGTCATTCAGAATTTTTTTCTGAAATGCAGTTACAAGGTGGTATGATAGAAAAAGCACTGGTTGGCTGGGCACGGTGGCTCACACATGTAATCCCAGCACTTTGGGAGGCCGAGGCAGGTAGATCACGAGGTCAGGAGTTCAAGGCCAGCCTCACCAACATGGTGAAACCCCGTCTCTACTAAAAATACAAAAATTAGACGGGCATGGTGGTGGGCGCCTGTAATCTCAGTTACTCAGGAGGCTGAGGCAGGAGAATTGCTTAAACCGGGGAGGCGGAGGTTGCAGTGAGCGGAGGTCGCACCATTGCACTCCAGCCTGGGCGACAGAGGGAGACTCTATCTCAAAAAAATAAAATAAATCAATAAATAAAACAAGAAAAGAAAAAAAAAAAAGAAAAAGCACTGGTTTGGCAGTTGGAATGCCTAATTTATAGATCAGACCCAATACTGATGAGTTCTGGGATATGAGGTAGGCCAAATAACTGCTTTGTAATTTATAAGATGTTATGGATGAAAAATGTGGCCCCAAACTACAGCCATTTCCAACCTATATGCATTTGTACCCAGATTTTGCTGTTTGCCCTTTTAGAGTCCATGGTACCCAGTTATCTTTTGGAGTCCTCAAAGCAATATATCAATTTTGCTCCATGCCCACTTTCTATGAAACTGCCTGTTCAGTCCTATCTTTCCTCTCATCACTCCTTGGAGTCAGCATTACTCAGATGATGGTCTACCACTCTACAGACAGCCATTGCCCCCCTGCTGTGTCCCATCTCACCTGTGGCTCCATGGGCATGGTATACTTTACTGCTGACCTCTCAAAGCAATGTGGTAGCCTGTACCGGAGTTGAGAATAGCTTTCTCTCCTTCGAGGCATATTCTATTAAAGAGATCTGAAAGCCACATCTCTTTCTCCCACATTGTGTTTTATAGAAAGGGCTTTTGTTTTTACTCACTAACTATTTATGCCCCCTAGGTACAAGACAAGTGTCCAGGGAACTGAGGTTGGCAGATTCATTGAATAAATATCATTCGTTATTTGGACTGCCAGTTCCTGAGTAATCTGCTGTGGTGGTTTTTATCATGGCAAATCAGCCAAGCTAAAATTACTTTTCCCAGAATTCCCTTCCACCCATGGTTCTGGATGAGGGTTGGCCACAGGGAAAATTGTGAGAGTTATAGAGAGGAGAGAGTCAGCAGACATTAGCTCCTAAGGTCGTTGTAAGGTACCAGGTGCCACCATAATTAGCACTCGTTGCCACTGATCTGCTGGCTTATCTCATTGGGATGGGGTGGCAATTTGGCCTCACTAGCTTCACTCTAGTCCCTTGCATGACTTGGCCTCACTAGTTTTATTCTAATCCCTGTCAGATATTGTTTTGTTTAAAATTTTAATATTTTATTCACCATAAATTTTTGGATAAATTTTGACTAGATGTATTACATTAAATATTATTTATCTTGATTACTAAGTTATTTGGCACTCCATAAATTTTTGCACCAGCGACTATTGTATAAAGGACTAGTGTTTCACTCATTTCTCAGCCTTGTATCCAGCTCCTGCTGGATCTCTTCTGGCTTCTCTAAATTCTGGAACAGATGTGCAGAGGACAAAGAGGACCAGTTTCTTCAGAAGGTCTCCCATATGATTGAGGTTGGAGGTGATGAGAGACAGATGTGGGTTAAATATTAACTTTGCAATTCCTGTTTGATATGATGGGTTTCATGTTCTAGTCTGTCCTCGCTTCCCTACTTCTCACTGTGCCTTTCATTCCAATTGGGCCCTGCGGGCTTAACAGTGCCTTCAGGCCTACAATCAGAAGCAGAAGCAACAGCTTTTCCTAGGCTTCTTCGCCAGATCCCACCATTGTGTCAAGTCTGATCCGTAGTGTAAACTCCACATTCCATGTCTTCATAGAGGTTCCACTTCCCAGCTTTAGACTTAGTTAATGCATCCTCTGAGTGCCTGGTCCCTCTTTCTTCAGATATTTTTTTCCCTTGGAGGTTCTTTAGTAGTCCCCGAAGATAGAAGTTTTTTTGGTCCCACCCTGCAAACTTGCCAGAATGTACAGAAGTGTTTGAACTTCAGCAGCAAGTAACGCTTGACTTCTCTGCCAGCAGAATTCTCAGTTTCATTTTACATAAGGATCTGGCAGATTATCTCTGGCTGTTCACCAGATGTGACCAGACATATCTGGTTTTCCCTTTCTCTAACTGTACCTCAGACTACCTAATATTTTATGACCCCTAGAAATATGTTTCCAATTAATATAAAACCTAGGATATGGCCTCCAAAGCTACTGCAGTTAGTATAAAACCTAGGATATGGGCTCCAAAGCTACAGGCATTCTTTTCTCTGGGTGAAAGATCTCTGGTATTCCTCAAAAGTACGTGATTTTCTAGACGTACCATCTGTATCAGTTTCCTGGGGCTGCTATAACAAGGTGCTGCAAACTAGGTGGCTTAAAACAACAGAAATTTATTGTCTCATAGTTCTAGGGGCTACAGGTCCAAAGTCAAGGTGTTGGCAGGGTCATCTTCCCTCTGAAATTTGTAGAAAAATCATTCTTTGCCTTTTCCTAGCTTCTTGTGGTTTTCTGGCAATCTTAGGCATTCCTTGGTTTGCAGCTGCATAATTCCAATCTCAGCCTTCACCCTCACATGACATTTTTCCTCTGTGTGTGTGTGTGTGTGTGTGCATGTGTGTCTGTACATGTGTATGTGTGTCTATGTCTATATGAACATCTTATAAGATCACCAGTCATATTGGATTATTGGATTAGGCACCCATCCTACTCTCCAATATGACCTCATTTATGTTAACTAATTACATCTCCCATAATCCTGTTTCAAAATCAGGTCATATTCTGAGATATTAGGGGTCAGAACTTTATCATAACCATTTTATTGGAGGGGCAAACTTCAACCATAACACCGTCATTGTTAGCCTCCTTACCAATGTCTTTACCTTACCAATGTCTTATAAATGTGGTGGTAAGTATTAAACAAAATAATCTAAATCAGATTTGATTACAACAGAATATAGTGAGATTACTACTTTCTTCTGCTACTCACTTCCTTACTTCGCTTATCCAACAAATGTTTATTGAGTTTCTATTCTATGCTTAACATTCTGCTTGTACTAGGAATACACTAAAGTGGAAAAGAGACAAGGTCGCTATCTTTATGGAGCTTACATTCTAATAAGGAGATGGAAACAATAAGCACATACTTTTGTTAGAATTTCAATTAGACTGGATTAAGAAAACGTGGCACACCATGGAACACTATGCAGCCATAAAAAATGATGAGTTCATGTCCTTTGTAGGGACATGGATGAAGCTGGAAACTGTCATTGTCAGCAAACTACCGCAAGGACAAAAAAACCAAACTCTGCATGTTCTCACTCATAGGTGGGAATTGAACAATGAGAACACATGGACACAGGAAGGGGAACATCACACACCAGGCCGTGTTGTGGGGTGGGGGGAGTGGGGAGGGATAGCATTAGGAGATATACCTAATGTAAATGATGAGTTAATGGGTGCAGCACACCAACATGGCACATGTATACATATGTAACAAACTTGCACATTGTGCACATGTACCCTAAAACTTAAAGTATAATAAATAAAATTAAATTAAAAAAGAATTTCGATTATCTCAAGTGCTATGAAGAAAAATAGACCAGGGTAATTGAAGGAAAGTGATGGGTGTTATCAGAAAAAGGATTATCTTTGAGAGATTAAATAAATGGGCTTGGAGGTGGGAGTGTTTATGGGGAGTTTAAGGTACAGAAAGAAGGCCAGGGTGGCTGGAAGGCATGAATGAACAGTGACATGGAAAGCAAACAAAGAGGCAATCTTGCCCCAGGAGGCAGAGTTGTGGATGTTATCCTGGGTGTGAATTTAGTCAAAGGCTTTTGAGCATCCGAGTCATGTGGTATAACATATTTTGGCTGCTGTATTGAGAAATGAGTGTTGTAGAACAATAGAGAAGCTGAAACACCTATTTAGGTGCCATTTACAGTAGCAAAGGTGAGAGATAAATGGTAATATGGACCAATGTGATAGCCAGAGTTGTGATGATGGTCAGATTTAGGATGCAGATTTGGGACAGAGGACTTCAGGATTTGCTGATGGATTGGAGTAAGAGATAAAAAAATATGAACTGTAAGATGCTCTAGTACTTAGAAGTTTAGAAGTCGAAAGAGAACTCCATAAAGGATATTAAGAGGAAGTGGCCTGTGATGCAGGAGAAAAACAGAGAGCAAAAGAGAGATCCAAAAAAGTGATCCAAATGCCAAAGAAAGTATTTCAGAAGAAGGGAGTAATCAAATGGGCAAATACTACTGATAGGTCAAGTAAGATAAGGACAGAAAACTGACAGTTAGAGGTTGTTGGTGAGGTGGCTTTGAATGGTCTCAGTGGAATTTCAAGAGAAAATGAGTTGAGGTAAAATTGTGAATTAAGACAATTCTTATCACACTCACTATTCCAAGCCACATATTATTGAAACACATACCCCCCATTTTATTTCCAGAAGTTAACTCCTTTCAAATTGTTTCACCAGCTGTTTCTGACGCTTTCCAGATGGTTAATGGTCATGTTCCCAGAGGCAATTTCCTAAATATTTGGACATTCAGCCTCCTTACTGGTTCTCTGCTAACTAGTTATAAATATTAGTTTTAATAAAACTAGCTGAAATACAATATTTTTCAAAATTTATGTGAGTTTGAATAACACCTCGAAAATGAGATTGGATTCCATTTTTATTTTCCTTTGTTTTTTCAAGATTACTTCACAGATTGGTATCATGTGCTTCCTTCCAAAAGTATACGCTATTTGGTCATTTCTTTTGTTCACAATGCTAGTAAAAATATGTTGAATCTGAGTTCCAATTACATTTTATTTTCATGGCTGTATATATATTCAAAAATTTTGTTTCAGTGCTGAATTTCATTTTCACTCCTGTTAAATTTTGTTTTATAGTTCAGGTTTGTCATTCCAGTCAGTTAAAGCTTTGGGTATATCAGTTAGCCACACTTCTCTATTTTGTCCCAAATTCTCAGGAGAAATTTTTACAAATTCTTTGGTAAATTAAGATGAAGTGTTTCAAAAATTTCCCCTGATTTAGATACCCTAGCCACAGTGATTCCATGGTGGTATTCAGTGATAATGCATTATTTTAAAACAGTTTTAGAGCCAGTCTGTTTAATAGTTCTAGAGTTCTTTTAGGGATCAGCAACTAACATGTTAGCAAGCTAACACTTTTTTAAGTGGTTTCATGAAACATCAGACGTGTTAGTTGCTGATCTTTGAAAGAACTCCACTTTTTTAAAGTGGTTTCATGAAAGTTTTGAACAGATGTCTGGAACTTCTTTATCTTTATATAAATTCAAAAAGTAGCTAATGATTTGTGATTACATCTGCAAATCTTTCCACCACTCTGAAATATGATTTTGGTGGAAGTTCACTTCTCTGTGACTTCACATCATCTGAGCTATAACTTCCTCTTTATAATGTATTCTGGAGCATTTCCAGTTTTAATATGATTCTTTTTGTAGACAAAAGAAGGAAACAAAACAGGAACTGAGTGGTACTTTTGCCTGTCCACGCACTTAAATTTTAATGTAGGGAATTTTCTTAGATATGCATTCGTTTATGGTCCGCTTTGCTCACCCCATCCCTCCCTTCCCCTTCACCCAAGATAAGTGTCCTGAGTATAGGAAATTTGCTTCATCCCTTGCTGTATTCTTAGAATCTGGTTCAGTTTCAGCCACCAGTAGGAGCTCAAAAAAATACGTGCTGGAGGAATAGCTTTTTGTAGCCTTTTTGTGGTGCTTTTAAAATTTTTATTTTAGCTTTATGTATATCAGTCTATCTAATCGTAGAGAAATTTGACAATAATATCTCCTATTTCCTCTTTGTTGAGAAGAAACCTTGAAACTTTGTACTGTCATTTCTAATAGTTCCATTTCAAAACGTTTACATGTGAATTTTCTCTGTCTTAGTTGATATATTTTGATTTTAATAATTATGTACATGTGATCATAAAAATTAATTCATAAGAACAACTTTTAGATGTTAAACATTTAATAGTTTAATCCTCAGTTTTACTTAATATTTCAAGAGAGCTTTATAAAGCACATACTTAAGTACCATTGCAGAAAAGAAGTTTAGCTGTTCATCATGAAAAATATTTAATCAATTCTAATAGAATAATAAAAACATTTTTATTTCAGATTTCTAAAATTTCAGGAGAAACTGGTGTTCATATCTATCAACTCTCAAATTTCAGGTGAAACTGGTGTTTCCGATATCTCTCAACCCCTTTCAAATTCTGTGTTTATAAAACTCTGTGTTTATAATCTATAATAAATATATCAACCACTTTCAAAGGGGTTGATATATTATCCATAAATTATTTGTATATTTTTTATTATATTATTTATATATTATGATATAATATATAATTATTTGTATTATTTATATAATTTATATAATTTATATATTATGATATAACCAATTCCTTTGAAAGGGATCATATCTATCAACCCCTTTCAAACTCTGTGTTAATAAAATTCTGTGTTTATAATCTATAATAAATATATCTTGCATCAAGACAATATGCATACATGTATGTGACTGTATCATATAGAGATATATATCTCATATGTAGAGATATATATGAAGCTTTTGCTTATATATGAAGCTTTTATATATAGATACATATGTAAAAGCTATATCTGTATATGAAGCTTTCGTTTCTATATCTATATACATTTTTTGTTTATATAGAGTGATATATATATACCTCTATAGATATCCTTATTAGATGAGATACATATTCTATTTTATACTATTTTATTCTATTGATCTAATTCCTTAAAAGATAAAAAGTGATCATTATAGGCAATCAAACAACACAAATATTGCTAATTTTCTTAGAACAGCCTCTACTTAAGAAATCACCATTGTAAGAGTTCAATTCAGTTTAGCAGTTACTGATTATGCCTGACCAATGTATCTAGTGCTGGGTTAGACATCGATGAGTTTACAAAAATTGGACGAAATGCGGTTTTAGCACTTGGTAGATACCATCAGCTTTATTTTCCTGCTTCTTGTCATCATGGTTTGGTACACAAAGTCCCTAGAATCTAACTCTAACTTCATTATTCCCATTGATATCTTCTGACACTTCACAATTATAGAACTCTGCACCTTATTATCAGATATTCTGACACCTCTGAGATGTGTACCAGTGTTCTTTCATACAAAAATATCCTTACCTCTTTTTGTATAACTAGTATATTACAGATATTGAAAATAAGTTGTTATCTGGGAGCCTAATCTACTTGTAGTATTTTCTTGGCCTCATTGATCACTGCCTTTAAGGAGATTACTTTATTTTATATCATGGATTCCCAAATGTTGTCGCGCCATAAAGTTTTCACAAGAATGCAATGAAATGAAAAATAAGGACGATATAATAAGTTTTGGATAGAGGTAAATTCATCCAATTTAAGGAAAAGTTCCTTACATTGAGGATATTTTTATTATCTTATTAGATTTTTAAATTATTAATTTAAAAAAACCGGTAAGTGGTATAAAGTGTCTTTTTCTCAACTTTTGTTTTGGATTCAGAGAGTGCATGTGCAAGTCTGTTACATGGGTATATTGAGTGATGCTGAAATTTGGGGTTCAGGTGATCCCATCACACAGGTAATTAGCATAGTACCCAATAGGTACTTTTTCAGCCCATGCTCCCCTCCCTCTTCTCTCTAGTAGTTTCCAAGGTCTATAGCTCCCATCCTTACATTTGTGTGTACTTAATTTTCAGCTGCCATCTGTAAGTGAGAATATGTGGTATTTGGTTTTTTGTTCGTGTGTTAGTTTATTTACTTAGGATAATGGCCTCCAGCTCAATCCATGTGGCTAAAAAGGACATGATTCTGTTTCATTTTTATGGCTGCATAGTGTTCCATGTTGCATATGTTTCACATTTTCTTTATCCAATCCATCATTGATGGGCACCTAGGTTGATTTCATATCTTTGCTATTGTGAATAGCACTGTGATGAACATATGAGTACATGTGTCTTTTTGGTAGAATGATTTATATTCCTTTGGGTCTATACAAAGCAATGGGATTCCTGAGCTGAAAGGTAGTTCTGTTTTAAGTTCCTTGAAAAATCTCCAACTGCTTTCCACAGTGACTGAACTAATTTTCATTCCCACCAACAGCGTATAAGCATTCTCTTTTCTCTGCAGCCTTGCCAGCATCTGTTATTTTTCAACTTTTTAATGATCACCATTCTGACCAGCGTAAAATGGTATCTCACTGTAGTTTCGATTTTCATTTCTCTGAGGATTAGTGATGATGAGCATTTTTTCATATGTTTATTGGCCACTGTGTATCATATAAAGTGTCTTTAATAAGCAAAAACAAACCAAAAAGCATTTTTTTTAAAAAAAATAAAGATCAGTCACCTTAAATTCACTTTACATTTTGAGGGTGGGATGGCTGTGGATATGATTGCTCCATTTATACAGAGTAACATAAAAATCCTGAAATGTCAAAGTTTACCTTTCTGTCAAAAGTCCCCAGTCTCCCATCTTTGACATAAGGTTATCTCCAATATGGGCTATATGTGCTTACTTTTCTCACTAGGATTTAGTTTCAATTTAACCTAGAACCCTAATATGTAGAGGGTCTTTGGCCAAAGTTCTCTGAGGATTGTCATTTTGAATTTTAATTCTGATATTAATTCATTTTAGATGCTTATTTCATCACCTCTTCTCAGACAACTTTTTGTGAGCCAGATATTCAGTAGTTAGGTGATTTGGAAATATTTTCAATGATTTAGACATTTTATTCAAAGGAAACTTGAGTGGCACTGGACAAACCCAACAGTGTTTTTCCCATTTCATCCATTTCTTTACATGTGGAAACAGGAGTAAGAATAGTGTTTATCTAAGTCCTATCCTTGCTGTACAGATTTTATTTTCTTTACTTAGACAGCTAAAGTGTGCTTATTTTTATGTTATTTATTTATTTATTCATTTATTTATGTATTGGGTAGCATTTGGATCTCACCATTAGCCCTGGCTGGTCCTGAAATCCTGGGCTCAAGTGATGCTCCCACCTCAGCCTCCAATAGTGTTGGGATTACAAGCATGAGCCACGACACCTGGCCTCTCTATTTATTTTTATAATCACTATCTTAGAATTGATATATTATTATTGATTTTAAAATACAGGTATCTCTAAGTTGAATTAATATGGAGGAAAAAACCTTACAAGGATGCGTAAGAAACTTCAAAGCCAGTGATTGTGAGGAAGAGGAGTGGGAACCAGCAGATGGAGAACAAAGCTGAGAGGGATACCTTTTGCTGTATACTTTTATGTGCAGTTTTTGCTTTAAGTGCCGTGTGAGATTATTACATTTTCAAAAGTAAAAAGAGGCAAGGCACGGTGGCTCACGCCTGTAATCCCAGCAATTTTGGAGGCTGATGCGGGCAGATCACTTGAGGCCAGGAGTTCGAGATCATCCTGGCCAACATGATGAAAACCCATCTCTATTAAAAACACAAAAAATTAGCTGGGTGTGATGGTATGATCCTGTAATCCCAGCTACTTGGGAGGCTGAGGCAGGAGAATCACTTGAACCCGAGAGGTGGAGGTTGCAGTGAACCAAGATTGTGCCACTGCACTCCAACCTGGGTGACAGAGTGAGACTCCCTCTCAAAAACAAAAAAAGAAAAGAAAAAGAAAACAGAAGTAAAAATTTAGAACAAACTAATAAATGCAATTGTTTAAAATATCCTTGTCTAAGCTCTTAAAATGTCATAATAAAAGAATTAGATTGGTAATACTGAGGAATTTAGAGTCTAAAGAGTTGATATAGGTTAACATTGGAGGTATATCAGACCAGAGTTCTGACCCAAATAATAATAAACATTAACTCCGAAGAAGTGGCCACTCCTGGAAAAGACCTCTAACAAAGCTGTGCCAGCAGACACAGCAATAGGCAACAAAGCTAAAGCCAAAGCTCAGGTTCTGGCTAGAGCCACTCTAGAGGTGGTTTAGATCCACTTAGTAAACCAGAGCAGACCCCCAAGAAGCTATCCAAGAGTCAGCAGTCATGGCCATGCATCCCGCTCGCAGAACCAATTGTTTCTAAGATTGATTTATAACATTTAAAGGGGTTTGGATCACAATCCCAAAAGAGACAGTTCCGTCCATAATCCTGAATGTTGAAATCCCGGAAAGATCAAAATCCCTAATGTCTAAAATTCCAAAAATCACAATTCCAAAAGGTTAAAATACCAAATGTTGAAATCCTTAAAGCTGAATTCTGGGGAAGGGATTAGTGTGTTTTTGATTGTATACAGTAAAGTTGCATCTTATTAGGCAAAACTATTACCTTGTTATCATCTTTATTTTGGAAATTAAGTATGGTTTAAAGAGATGCATCTGGATGCCAAATTGACAAGGGGTGGACTTGTGGAGTTAATTCTAGGTGTCAATTTGACAGTATTAGGGAACACCTAGGAAACCTGTAAAGCATTATTTTGGGTGTGTCTTTGAGAGTGTTTGCAGAGGAGATTAGTAAGTGAGTCTGAATAAAGTAGGTGGGAAAGATCTGCCTGCAGCATAGTCAGGCACCATCCAACTGGCCAAGAACCTGAACAGAACAAATACAAAACATGAACTTGTCTCTCTCTGTGAGCTGGGACAGACTTTTTTTCTGCCACCTTGGACAGAAATTTGATTCCACAAAAGTGCATTGTCACAACATTGACTTTGTGTGTAAGCCTTGTGTGTATATATAAAAACATAGAAACTTCCTCAGTAAATGAGGAGATGTCTTTTTTGTACGTGTGCATGTGTAAAAGATAAACTTTCTTGGCTTCTAGGGTGGCTGCATATGTGGTGGTGGCCATCACGGTTTTAGATCCATCTTGTGAAAAGACTTGGGTTGTCTCTTAGCGTATTTCAGAGAATTGTATTATTGAGCTGGTTATACACAATTACCAACCATAATGACATACATTTATATATTTTGCTTTTTCACCTATTTCTTTATGAATATGAATATGGTTTGTCTGCTTATAACTTTATGCCTGTGCTACTGTTATTATACCTGAGTGTTTGTTTGCAAAAATATATGCTATTATTTACCTATTTTATCATGTAAAGTGGCCTGTGAAGTGTTCTGTCATGCTTTCATATGTTTCTCAAATAAATATAATGCACATGTACCCTAAAACTTAAAGTATAATAAAAAAATAAAATAAAATAAAATAAAATAAAATAATGATTCAATAAAAAAATTTTAGAAATGTAAATAAATATCTTTCAAATTATTTTTATAATTGTATTTTTGGGATATTGATATTTCAGAATTTCAACAATTGAGATTATGGCTTTCAGGACTGTCTTCTGGGATTATGATCAGCTCCCGATTTAAAGATTTTTTTGATGGCAGGATACAACACATTGATATTCCAAACGAGAGAAAGCTGCCAGGCAGGGCCCACAGAGAGTTGCATCCAGGAACAGGGTAATAGCAAGCTGCAGCTATAGGGGGCAACTTGCATATGTCAAGTGGGGTGAGGTTAGCTAGGTTTTGCAGGATCCCGGTGGATCAGCTAATTTGAATGATTTCACAAGGCTCCAGGGCAGAGGGATTGTCTCTAGTTTTCTGGTACCTACAGCTGGGGCAATTAGGGCAGGTGTATAGTGGCCCAGACTGTGATCACCCATAAAGGAAGTTGTTGGAGTATACACATACCTGTTCAAGAAGGGAAACTGACCTACCTCTAGTCAAGGCCTCAAAACTGGGTCAAGAAAACATTAAAAAACAAAACAAAATGAAACTTTATTATACTTGTTAAAAAGACACATTCCTAAACCCCTCTCCAAACCTCCTGAATTGACTTTCTTGGTCATGAGGCTTGGGAATCTGCAGTTTTAACATTTTTTCCAGGTGAATTGAATTTACAGTAAGTTTACAGAGAGCTCAGATTGGGCTCTGGAGTTAACCTGTCTGGGTTAGTGGCTAGATCCGCCAGTTGTAGCCCCTGAGCCCCTCACTTCACTTCTTTAGTTCCCAGATTTCTCACTGTAAAATTGGATAGAATAATAGCACCTACATCCTAAGGTGGTATGAACATTAAATGAAATAACATATAAAGTAGAGTGCTTGCCACATCCAAGTGCTTGTGTTAAGCTTAAAAAACTTTAAAATTTCTTTGAAAAACTAGAACTAGGCCAGGCATGGTGGCTGACACCTGTAATCCCAGCACTTTGGGAGGCCAACGCGGGTGAATCACATGAGGTCAGGAGTTCAAGGCCAGCCTGGCCAACATGGTGAAACCTTGTCGCTAATAAAAATACAAAAATTAGCTGGGCATGGTGGTGCATGCCTGTAGTCCCAGCTACCCAGGAGGCTGAGGCAGAATCGCTTGGACCCAGGAGGTGGTGGTTGCAATGAGCTGAGATCATGCTGATCCAGCCTGGGCAATGGAGCTAGACTCAGTCTCAAAAGAAAAACTAGAATGATAAAAATCCAATATCTTAAAACATTTCCTTTAAAAGGATTGTGCTAGTTGCATGTCATTTAGGAAATACTAATGCAGAATCCAATCAAGTATATCTCTCAATAATTTTTAATTTTAGGAGTCACTAATCAGGGTAGCCATGAGAAAATTCTTTTTCCATCTAGTCCATCTTCATTTGAAATGAATCATCTTTATTTTTTTCCAGCATTTGTATCTTTCTGAAGTCTTTAAAATTTTGTTGATAGTACATGTTTCATAGCCAAAACAATAATAATAATAATGAAGCAACAAAGAGAGAAAGAAAAAGAAACACTTTTTTAAAACACTTTAATCTTCATTCCATCATTCCTTCAGGAGAGAATTGATTACTACTTGCTTGCAACTTTAGAAGCACATGAAACCTTATTGGCATGTCCAAGATCTGTTTTGTCCTTTCACCTCTTAGCCACATGAAAGTAAAATTGGCTGTAATGTGATATTAGTGGTCTGCAAGAAAATGTGAAATGTCTTTTTTTCAGTTTACAAGAAAATCATATTCCATTCTCAAAAGATAACACTTCCATGACAATTAAAAGGGAACTAATATTTTAAAAAATTAATTTAAAAAATTTTTCCAGTTTTATGGAATCAAATACATATGACAAAATGGTATATTTTAAGGTGTACTACATGATGTTTTGATATCATCTCCCATTGTTAGTTGTTGGGTGTGGTGAGAACATTAAGACCTACTCTCTTAACAAAAAATTAATTTTAAAATATTAAGATTTATACCTCTTTTCTGTGAGCAAATAGTTTCACAGGCTTCTATCTGTTTTATTACTTTTAACTTATGCTTTGAGTTTACTAGAATGTGATTGTTCATACAAAAAGTGAGTTTTATACACTAATTTTATAAAACTCTCACTGAATAAAATATGTAGAATGCCACATTTCTTCCTATCTAATTGGTTAAATGATAAAGGATTTTAAAAATAAGAATCAATTTAGCCGTACTATTAAAATCAGGAAAGTGTCTATTCAGTTATCCTACTCATTGAAATTATAAAAATTAGTAATATTTGCTTTGTTAAATCTTCAGTAACTTCAGATTGTTGATTAAAGTTGAAAGAAACTCTTAACTTTTAATGAGACCATCTTTATTTTCTTATTGGCCACAGTTTATAAAACTTAAATTTTATAGACACTGTAGTTTTAAAGGATTTTTTTAAATTTACTTTAAGTTCTGGGATACATGTGCAGAACATGCAGGTTTGTTACATAGGTATACATGTGCCATGGTGGTTTGCTGTACCCATCAACCCATCATCTACATTAGGTATTTCTCCTAATGCTATCCCTCTTCTTCCCTCTACCCCTTGACAGGCCCCAGTGTGTGATGTTCCCATGCCTGCCCCCATATGTTCTCATTGTTCAACTCCCACTTATGAGTGAGAACATGTGGTATTTGTTTTTCTGTTCCTGTGTTAGTTTGCTGAGAATGATGGTTTCCAGCTTCATCCATGTCCCTGCAAAGGACATGAACTCATTCTTTTGTATAGCTGCATAGTATTCCATGGTGTATATGTGCCACATTTTCTTTATCCAGTCCATCATTGATGGGCATTTGGGTTGGTTCAAAGTCTTTGCTATTGTGAATAGTGCTGCATTAAACATACCTGTGCATGTGTCTTTATAGCAGAATGATTTATACTCCTTTGGGTATATAACCAGTAATGGGATTGCTGGGTCAAATGGTATTTCTACTTCTACATCATTGAGGAATCGCCTCACCGTCTTCCACAATGGTTGAACTAACTTACACTCCCAACAACAGTGTAAAAGCATTTGTATTTCTCCACATCCTCTCCAGCATCTGTTGTTTCCTAACTTTTTATTGATCTCCATTCTAAATGGCATGAGATGGTATCTCATTGTGATTTTGATTTGCATTTCTCTAATGACCAGTGATGATAAGCTTTTTTTAATGTGTTCGTTGGCCACATAAATGTCTTCTTTTGGGAAGTGTCTGTTCATATCCTTCAGCCACTTTTTGATGGTGTTGTTTTTTTTCTTGTAAATTTATTTGAATTTCCTGTAGATTTTGGGTATTAGCCCTTTTTCAGATGGATAGATTGCAAACATTTTCTCCCATTTTGTAGGTTGCCTGTTCACTCTGATGATAGTTTCTTTTATGGTGCAGAAGTTCTATAGTTTAATTAGATACCATTTGTCAATTTTGGTTTTTGTTTCCATTGATTTTGGTGTTTTAGTCATGAAGTCTTTTCCCATGCCTATGTCCTCAATGGTATTGCCTAGGTTTTCTTCTAGGTTTCTATGGTTTTAGGTCTTACATTTAAATATTTAATCCATCTTGAGTTAATTTTTTATAAGGTGTAAATAAGAGGTCCAGTTTCAGTTTTCTGCATATGGCTCGCCAGTTTTCCCAATACCATTTATTAAATAAGAAATCCTTTCCCCATTTCTTGTTTTTCTCAGGTTTTCAAATGTCAGATGTTTGTAGACATGTGGTGTTATTTCTGAGGCCTCTGTTCTGGTCCATTGGTCTATATATCTGTTTTGGTACCAGTACCATGCTGCTTTGGTTCTGTAGCCTTGTAGTATAGTTTGAAGTCAGGTAGAGCAATGCCTCCAACTTTGTTCTTTTTGCTTGGGATTGTCTCGGCTATAGAGGCTCTTTTTTGGTTCCATATGAAATTTAAAGTAGTTTTTTCTAGTTCTGTGAAGAAAGTAAATGGCAGCTTGATGGGAATAGCATTGAATCTATAAATTACTTTGGGCAGTATGGCCATTTTCACAATATTGATTTTTCCTATCCATGAGCATGGAATGTTTTTCCATTTGTTTGTGTCCTTTCTTATTTCCTTGAGCAGTGGTTTGTAGTTCTCCTTGAAGGAGTCCTTCACATCCCTTTTAAGTTGCATGTAGCAGTTGTGAATGGGAGTTCACTCATGATTTGGCTCTCTGTTTGTCTGTTATTGGTGTATAGGAATGCTTGTGATTTTTGGACATTGATTTTGTATCCTGAGACTTTGCTGAAGTTGCTTATCAGCTTAAGGAGTTTTTGGGCTGAGACAATGGGGTGTTCTAAATATGCAGTCATATCATCTGCAAACAGAGACAATTTGACTTCTTCTCTTCCTATTTGAATTCCCTTTATTTCTTTCTCTTGCCTGATTGCCCTGGTCAGAACTTCCAATACTATGCTGAATAGGAGTGGTAAGAGAGGGCATCCTTGTCTTGTGCTGGTTTTCAAAGGGAGTGCTTTCAGCTTTTGCCAATTCAGTATGATATTGGCTGTGGGTTCGTCATAAATAGCTCTTATTATTTTGAGATACGTTCCATCAATACCTAGTTTTTTGAGTGTTTTTGGCATGAAGGGGTGTTGAATTTTGTCAAAGGCCTTTGCTGCATCTATTGAGATAATCACTTGGTTTTTGTCATTGGTTCTGTTTATGTGATGGATTTTGTTTATTGATTTGCATATGTTGAACTAGGCTTGCCTCCCAGGGATGAAGACGACTTGATTGTGGTGGATAAGCTTTTTAATGTGCTGCTGGATTCATTTTGCCAGTATTTTATTAAGTATTTTCACATCAATGTTCATCAGGGATATTGGCCTGAATTTTTTTGTTGTTGTTGTGTTGTGTCTCTGCCTGGTTTTGGTATCCAGATGATGCTTGCCTCATAAAATTAGTTAGGGAGGAGTCTCTCTTTTTCTATTTTTGGAATAGTTTCAGAAGGAATGGTACCAAACTCCTCTTTGTACCTCTGGTAGAATTCGGCTGTGAATCCATCTGGTCTTGGGCTTCTTTTGGTTGTTAGTCTATAAAGTACTTCTTCAAAATACATGAGTTCATTTCTCATTCCTTCACCCTGGACTGCTCTCAGGGATCAGATTTGCTATCAAAAATAAAACAATAGTTGACTGGGCACTGTGGCTCATGCCACCCAGCCTTTTGCAAGGCCAAGGTGGGAAGATCACTTGAGACCAGGAGTTCGAGGCCAGCCTGGACAACATAGCACAACCCCATCTTTACAAAAACCTAAAAAGTAAGCCAGGCATGGCCGTGCATGCCTGTGGTTTTAGCTACTCAGTCAGCTGAGGCAGGAGCATTGCTTGAGCCCTGGAATTCAAGGCTGCAGTGAGCCATGATCACTTCACTGCACTCCAGCCTGGGCAACAGAATGAGACTCTGTCTAAAAAAAAAAAATATATATATATATATATATATATATATATATATATATATATATATATCCTTAATGCATCCCGAACAACAGTTCCTGGTTTTCCAGTAACATGTTCACTGTACATTTTATATTTTCCGTCATCCCAAGTGTTTATCCTCAATTCTCACCATCTAATCCCTTTAAGTGTCTAGTTATGCATGCCAATAATCACAATAAGCAGAATATCAAAAATATAGCTACCATGGATTGGTGCACCTGTTGTGTAACAAGGCAACAGCCTGAGTTCTGTTACATAGCTATTATTTTATTTATTCCGCAGAACATTCCCAGGATAAAAATAACATCACTTTCATCTTTTCACATGAGAGAAGGGTGCAGAATTAGAGACATTAAATAAATTGCCCAGGACCCCAAAACTCTGAATTGGATGACACAAAATTCAAACTCCAGCCCCTTTAACTCCAAAGTCCATTCTCTCAACCATCAGCTAAGTGCCTTCCCTCTGTTGAGAAAGCATCACACTCTCCAGTCACACACCTACGACAGAGAGGTAACATTCTCTATTTGTTCTTACTATGGAAAAACTCTTTTCTTTCTGGGCTCAGACTGAGTGGACATGACTTAGCACTCTGCAATGGAAATATAAGTCACGACGTGTGTATTTTTAAATGTATTAGTACACATTTAAAAACACATTAAAAATAAGAAACAGGTGAAGTTTTTTTAATAATATATTTTAACCAACCCAATATATTGAAAATATTATCATTTCAGCATGTCACTAGCCCATTTCATGGTCCAAATAGCCACTTGTGGGACAATGCAGGCTTAATGTCTTCAAATTAGACTATCCACGGGATCATTTATTTAAATATAAATATTGTCTTATCACAGATATTAAAAAGTCTAAATTATAACATTTAAAATAATAAAAAATCCATTAGTTTTCATAAAGAATATCTAATGAGTATTTACTATACAATCCACTAATGAAGATGAGAAATTATCTCTCCAAGTCATTGAGGTACATAATCAGGAGTGGTATCTTGGACTATGAGTTATGAAATCTCATCATATTCTTCTATTTTTTAAATTCTTATTTTAGATTCGGGGGTGTGTGTGCAGGTGTTTTACATGGATATATGTGTATAATGATGAGTTTTGGGCTTCTAGTTTACCTATCACCCAAACAGTGAATATTGTACCCAATAGGTTATTTTTCAAACCTTCCATTCTTCTCCCTTTTAGAGTCCTAGTGTCTATTGTTTCCAACTTTATGCCCATCTGTACCAGTGTATAGGTCCTGTTTATAAGTGAGAACATTCAGTATTTGATTTTCTGTTTCTAAGTTATTTCACTTAGGATAATGGCCTCCAGGTCCTTCCATATTGCTGAAAAGAATATGATTTCATTCTTTTATATGGATGCATAGTATTTCAGGATGTACATATACCACATTTCTTTATCCATTCTTCTGTTAATAAACATTTAAGCTGATTCCATTACCTTGCTAGCATGAATAGTGCTGTAATGGATATGCAAGTACAAGTGTCTTTTCAATATAACAATTCCTTTTACTTTCTTTCAACCCAGTAGTGGTATTGCTGGGTTGAATGGCAATTCTATTTTTTGTGTTTTGAGGAAGCTCCATACTATTTTCCATAGAACTTGTACTAATTTACATTCCCACAAACAATGTATAAGCGTTACATTTTTTTTCATATTCACACCAATATATGTTGGTTTTGACTTTTTTTTAAATTTTATTATTATTATACTTTAAGTTTTAGGGTACATGTGCACAACGTGCAGGTTTGTTACATATGTATACATGTGCCATATTGGTGTGCTGCACCCATTAACTCATCATTTAGCATTAGGTATATCTCCTAATTATATCCCTCACCCCTCCCCCCACCCCAAAACAGTCTCCAGTGTGTGATGTTCCCCTTCCTGTGTCCTTAATAGCCATTTTGAGTGATAGAAGATGGTATCTTATTGTGGTTTTAATTTGCATTTCTCTGATAATTAGTGGTGTTGAATATTTTTCATGTTTGTTTGCCACTTGTATGTCTTCTTTTGAGAAACATTTGTTCATGTCTTTTGCTTACTTTTTAATTAAGTTATTTGACCATCTTCAGAGTAAGCCACTGTGGGGCCTGAGCAGGGTAGGGTAGCGTCATTGTCATTGGAGGTAACATTGTCATTACTCAGGTTTATAAACCACTGGCTTTTCAACATTTGCAGCTCAAGGCTTCACTGTTTGGTCATCTTTAGAAATAACTTTTTCTGTAATTAGCAGAGTTGACACTGGGCATGAGCGTCTTAAGGAGGGAGTTTGTTTTCAGAAAATATTTTATGTGGAGTAATCTTACAGAAACATCTTATTGTTTTTTAAAGTACAGAAACTCCAGATGGTTTCACCATCTTTAGTTTATTCTTTTGTTATGTGGCACTTATTAACCCCCTCCAAAATGCTGGCTCCAGTAAACCTCGCCAAAGCTTTAAAAGTAAAATCTTTTATGAAATTTTACATTTTTAAATTATGCAAGACTGCTCTAATTTCACAAAGTGTCCTTAATGGCATTTATTATTATGATCTATTGGTTATAACTAATTAAAACTGAATTACATTAAATATAATTACTGTATCACACTTGATTTCTAGTGTTGGCTTACATATTTTCTTTATTCTCCCATCTCTCCCCTTAATAATCCGTAAAAGTCAGCAATCAACTTCATGTACCTTTATTGCTTAAATTTAAAAAGGCATGTAGGTGGAGCCAACTCATTTTAAAAATTTTAAAATGGACATAAAATATTTTCCCTGCTTTCATGTATTATAAATTTGATACAGAAGGAGAGAATATAAAAGCAAATGCTTTTTAAAAAGGAAAACACACACCTTATTTGTGAAGATTATCCTATTTTACTCTTTATGGCACTCACACTTTGGCTTTGGAGTCCCTCAGCTTTTCCTTACTTCTACTTGTCCCATGGATTTATTTTTGAAATTTAACAAAATAATGCATATAAAGTGCTTGCACATCTCTGATAACACAAACTTGTGTCAGATTGATTTATCTCCTTCCTCATTTTTCTTCTCCTTTATCATAATGATCATCATCATTACAATGAATTCTGCCTATTTGCCTAAGAGCTGGTTCGTGAGTATTCCACAGCTAGCTTGCAAGAGCCAACTGTTGAATTTTCAGGAATTTTATGAGCTGATTCTTAAACATAGGCATTATTAAAACTTAAACTATAAACTTACAATTAAATTACATAAAATTTAATAAATACTGAAAACACAATCTGTAATTATTTTAGCACATTTTATATTTTCTATGCTCTTGAGGTTATTTGTATCCTTTGTCTCAGTGTGGTAGAAATACTTTATACTGTTGAGCTACTGTACATCTCTTCTCAACTCTGCATTCAGTGACATCATATTGGTGGCTTGAAACTGCCCATGGTGGAATATTTACAGTGCAGAAATCATCAAATTCCAAAAATTGAGGCTTTTTTCCCCATTGGAGAGTCATTTGTTAAAATTTACCTGGGGCAGAAAATATACAAAATAATCCTGGAGCATCTTGTAATGCCAAAAATAAGGAAGTTCTAAAAAAATTAAAAACAAAATAAAAATAACCTGCTTTCCAATGATGGGGGTATGTCAAAGTCACACAGGCACCAACTAAAAGAGCTCTCAATGGCCAAAGCTGGAACAATTTGAGCAACAATATAAAGAATTTCATTGGTAGTGTATTATAACCCAAATTATAAAATGAATATTCATAAATCCATACTAATATAAACAAATAAATTGAGATGGGAAAGAATAAGCAAATCTCACGTGGAGAAGAATTCCAAATAAACTATGTAGTCACTCGAACCTGAAGGAGATGAAACAGAATCCCCTATTCCTTAACTATGAGCTTTCTCCTTCCAAAGAAAGCTTACTAAGAAGAAGAAAAAGAATAACTTTAGAAAAACCTGACAAGCACTACCTTAGCCAGGTGATCAAGACCAGTATTTACAGTGGTAAGTCATGTTGATAGTATTCATTATGTGGTATGATGTGTTTAAAATGGCCCTTTATTTCTGTGGTCTTTCTCTCAAATCCAATAACCCCAATCTACTCATGAGAAAAGCTCAGACAAATCCCAACTGAGGGACATTTTCCAAAATACCTAATCAATACTCCTCATAACTATCAAGATCATCAAAAACAAGGAAACTCTGAGAAACTGTCACAACCAAGAGGCAGCTAAGATGTCATGACCACTGAATGTAAAGTGATATGCTAGATGGGAATCCTGGAGCAGGAAGAGAACATTAGCTAAAAATTAAGGAAATCCAGGTAAAGTATGAATTCTAATTAATAATAATGTATTGATATTGATTAATTGTGACAAATGCACCAAACTAATATCTTATTAATAGGGGAAACCGACTCTGAGATATATGGGAACACTCTATATTATCTTTAAAATTTTTCTGTAAATCTAAATTATTATAAAATTGAAAGTTTTTTTTTAAATTTACTAACACAGAACTGATCAATTTCTACCCTAGATGTCACTTACTGAAGTCCTATTCAATGCTCAGTAACTGTGGGTGGACATCAAGCTGTTTTGCTGGTATTGCACTGGTCCTGGGCCTGTCCTCTAAACATCTCCATGCTAGGATGGGGGTGAAGGTAGGAAACTTGATGAACAAATAAAAAATTGTTAATAATTTATGTTAAAAATTATATATCGACATCACATAGCTTGCATTCTTGTCAAATCATTATTAATCTGTAATATATAACCACAGGATGGCAAATAAGAAACAAGAGTTTTTAATTAATCTATTTCTTCATTCATCAAAGACAGGTTAAAATTCCCTGGCTGTGACCTGCTTTTTATCCAGTATAGCAAGAACAGAGTTCTAAACTCTGTTCCCAGGGATGGAAAACTCAAAACCTTCAGGGTTAGGCCAGCAAATGAGTGGATTGCCTGAGTGAAAGACAGTAAGAGATGGTGGGTGGATTGCCTGGGTCAGAGAGAGTAGACATGATGGAGATTTTCATCAAACTGGAGAGCACAAGCTTGACCTAAAGCAGTTAGTGTTAAGTATTTGTTAAACTGCTATTGCAGCCCAAGAAAAAGTTACCAGTTTGGCAGGAACTTCTGTTCTAAATTGTCAATTAAATCCCAAAGAAATTTCTTTGACAGACTTGAGTGAAATTGAGGTGTTTCATTCAGCTTATAGTTCGTCTCGAGATGTAGACGCTCAGAAATTTTAATACATATTAATGAATTACTTCAGTTTATTTTATTTTTAAACTGGATAAATTCTTATTTTTTATTTTTAAATTAAAGAAATTCACTAATATTGATAAGTAATATATGTTTTTACACCAAATAACTGGTAAAAAGGAAACAGGCTGCTTTCTGTGTTTTTGTTGAGGTCTGTCTGTAAATAATATACTTTTAAAAATCAATAAAATTTAGGATATTTTTAGCTTCATATTATTGGAAAATCAATCATATTATTGTTTGTTCTAATCCTGAGCTCCTTTGAGATTAGGTTTTCAAATAATATATTAATATGAGAGTTCTTTTATCAGTAAGTTTAAAAATAGTAAGGAATTTTACTATCTCCTTAAAACCCAAGCACACATCTAGTGATTTTTTCACACAGAAATGCTGTTATTAAAATTAGTCAAGGGCAATGGGTAAGTTCAATATAAGCCATTATTAGAGAGGACTACAGTTATGACTTCTAATGATAGTTTACTACAAAAATATTCATAGAATAAGAAAATTAATTGGCTAGATTCCTTTGAGCTAAAGCAATATTTTCTGTTATAGGAGCTGCAGAGGATATACAGAAAGAATAATTTAAGTCTCATGCAAAAATAAATTCCTCTTCATGCTTATATTGAATTAAATTCTTTGTTTAAGGGAGTACTAAAGCTAAAGTATCATTCTTTCCTAGCCTCAAGATAATTTTTAAATTTCTCAGCAATTTAACATAGCCATAAAATACACTAAAAATCATCAGTGACCTTGTTGCTAAATTCAGTAGATATGGTTCAGTTCTTTTTTTACTTTGCTCACAGTAGTTGTTGATGGTATTGTTCATTTTCCTTCTTAAAAATGCCCAAATCCACAGCTCTTACTTGCTTCCTACCTCTCTTGTTTCTCTCACCAATAAATTTTTTACCTGATGCACAAAGCTTGAACATATTCCTGAGGCACATGAGACATTTTGATTCCTGCATAAAATATATAATGACCAAATCAGAGTAATTGGAATATTCATCACCTCAAACATTTATTATTTCCTTGTGTTGTGGAACATTCCAAATCTTCTCTCCCAGTTGCTTTGAAATATACAATAAATTTTTGTTAACTATAGTCACCCTACTGTGACTAGAACTCATTCCCTCTATCTAACTATATTTTTGTGCCTATTAACCAATTTGATTTCATCTCTCCCTCCCCTCTATTATTCCCAGCTGAGAATACCATTCTACTCTGAGAAACACCATTCTACTCTCTACCTCCGTGAATCCACTTTAGCTACCACAAGAACATGAGATATTTGTCTTTCCGTGTCTGGCTTATTTGACTTAGCACAATGTCCTCCACTTCCATCTGTGTTGTTGCAAATGACAGGATTTCATTATTTTTTATGGCTGAATAATATTCCATTGTATAGACATACCACATTTTCTTTATCAATTCACCCATTAATGAACACTTGGGTTGGTTCCATATCTTGGCTATTGTAAATAGTGCTGTAGTAAACATGAGATAGCTCTTCAATATACTGATTTCCTTTATTTATGTTTTTGGATATACACCCTGTGGTAGGATTGCTGGACCATATGGTAGTTCTTTGTTTTTCTTTTTTCTTTTTTTTTTTTTTTTTTTGGAGATGGAGTCTTGCTGTGTTGCCCAGACTAGAGTACAGTGGCACAATCTGGGCTCACTGTAACTTCCACCTCCCGGGTTCAAGCAATTCTCTGGCCTCAGCCTCTTGAGTAGCTGGGACTACAGGCACCCACTACCACGCCTGGCTAATTTTTGTATTTCTTGTAGAGACAGGGTTTCACCATATTGGCCAGGCTGGTCTCGAACTCCTGACCTTATGATCCACCTGACGCAGCCTCCCAAAGTGCTGGCATTACTGGAGTGAGCCGCCGTGCCCGGCCAGTAGTTCTATTTTTAGTTTTTTGAGGAACCTCCATATTATCTTCCACAGTGTCTGCACTAATTTACATTCCCATGAGCAGGGTACAAATGTTCAGCTTTCTGGGAATCTTCACTAGTGTCTTTAATTTTTTTATCTTTATGATAACAGACATTTTAACTGGTATAAAATGATGTCTCACTGTGGTTTTGATTTGATTTCCCTTGCAATTAGTGATGTTGAGCATTATTTCATATACTTGGCCATTTGTATGTCTTCTTTTGAGGAAGGTCTATCCAGATCCTTTGCCCAATTTTTCTTCCATTCTATAGGTTATCTCTTCATTTTGTTGAGTGTTGTCTTTGCTATGCAGAAGCTTTATAATTTTATTAGTCTCATTTGTCTATTTTTTCTTTTCATTGCCTATGCTTTTGAAGTCTTAGGCATAAAATCTTTGTCTAGACAAATGTCCTAAATCATTTTCCCTGCATTTTCTTCTAGCAGTTTTTAAAGTTTTGGGTCTTACACTTAAGTCTTTAACCCATTTTGAGTTGACTTTTATATATGGTGAGAGACAGAAATTTAGCTTTATTCTTCTGCATATGGAAATCCAGCTTTCCCAGCATCAGTTACTGAAGAGATTGTCCTTTCCCCAGTCTATGTTCTTGGCACCTTTGTTGAAAATGAATTGGCTATAAATGTGTGGGCTTGTTCCTGAGTTCTCAATTCTGTTCCATTGGTCTATGTGTTTGTTTTTATGCCAGTACTATGCTGTATTGATTACTATTACTATACTATACATTTGTAGTATAATTTGAAATCAGGTAATATGCTTCCACCTTTGTTCTTTTTGTTCAATACTGCTTTGGCTATTTGGGGTTATGTGATTCCATGTGAATTTTAGAATTGTTTTCTGTATTTCTGTGAAGAATGTCATTAATACTTTGATAGTGATTACATTGGATCTGTAGTCCACTTTGGGTAGTATGAACATTTTAACAATATTAATTTTTCCAACTCATGAGCATGGGATATCTTTTCATTTGTGTGCGTGTGTGTGTTCTCTTCAAGTTCCTTAATTAGTGTTTTATAATTTTCATTGTAGACCTTTTTCACTTCTTTGGTTAAGTTTATTCCTGGGTATTTTGGGGTAGCTATCATAAAATGGAATTGCTTCCTTCATTTCTTTTTAAGATGGTTTGCTGTTTGTGTATAGAAATGCTACTGATTTTTGTATGTTGAATTTGTATTCTGTAACTTAGCTGAATTAATATGTCAGGTATAGCAGGGTTTTTTTTGATGGAGTCTTTAGTTTTTTCTAAATATAAAATCATGTTGTCTGCAAAAAAGTATAAATTGACTTCTGCCTTTCCAGTAGTGATGCCTATTATTACTTTCTCTTGCCTAATTGATCTGGCTAGGACTTCCAGTTGATCAGGAGTGGTGAAAGTGGGCATTGTGTCCTATTCCAGGTCTTAGAAGACAGCCTTTTAATTTTTTTCCCAGTCAGTATATTAGTTTTGAGTTTTTTATACATGGCCCTTAGCATTTTGAGCTTTGTTCCTTCTCTATCCAGCTGATTGAGAATTTTTATCATGAAGGAATGTTGAGCTTAAATGAATGCTTTTTTTTACGCCTATTAAAATGATCATATGATTTTTTTCTTGATTTTATTGACATGATGCATCATGTTTATTGATTCATACGTGTTGAAACAACCTTGTGTCTCTGGGATGAATCTCTATTAATCATGGTGAACGATCTTTTTATTGTGTTTTTGAATTTGGTTTGCAAGTGTTTTGTTAAGGACATCGAGGTTATTTGGTAGGGCCTTACAAAGGCATGAAACATAAGCCAGCAATATGGACACTTAGGCATTATTACCTATTGCTGGATTTTTAAATACTATATCATGGTGGAAAACGATTATATTTCTAAACATATTCTCACAGAATTAGAACATGATATCAATGGACAAGAGGGAAGAATTAATCATAATTAAATAAAGCAGATTTTCTAAGCTTGAAGATACTATGTTTCCAGTTAAATTTGGGGAATACATTTGTCCTACATTTATATGCATAAAATTTTTCTATTTTTCAAAATGAAATGTAGTGTAATTTGTTGAAATTAGGCCAGGTGCAGTGGCTCACGCCTGTAATCCTAGCACTTTGGGAGGTCAAGGAGGGTGGATCACCTGAGGTCAGGGGTTCAAGACCAGCCTGGCCAACATGGCAAAACCCCGTCTCTACTAAAAATACAGAAATTAGCTGGGCATGATGACACGTGCTTATAATCCCAGCTACTCAGGAGGCTGAGGCAGGAGAATCGCTTGAAGTCAGGAGGCAGAGGTTGCAGTGAGGCGAGATCACACCATTGCACTCCAGCTTGGGTGACAGAGTGAGACTCTGTCTCAATAAATAAATAAATAAATAAATAAATAAATAAATAAATAAATAAAATAAAAATTTGTTGAAATTAGCAGCCAAAGAAAGAAAGCTATTAGCCCACTTGTATATGAGGGCTTCAAGACCCTATTAAAGACTTAATATATCTGGTATTTAAAGTAAAATCCACGACATTCAGATAAAGCTAACCGACTGTGTCATATGCATTTGATTTGAATGAGTAAATAATCAGAAAGTGTTTGACAAGTAGCAATTAACAGGAAACTTCCATTTGAAGGAAAAATGAGAATGGATTTGTAGCTGCCAATAAATTTCTCAGTAAGCTTGAATAATGCTGTTTATTCAATGAGTCTGAATAAATTTTCAAGAACATTTCAAGCATTAACTTGCCTCTTTTATAAGTTTTTTAAATTTGAAAATGTAGTATGGATCTGTCAGAAGTAAAATTAGAATTTTTAACTTTTTCATACTTGCAAAACATGCAAGACACTGATGTATGGGAGTTCTCCCCAAGCATTTTCTTTTACTGACAATTCAGAGTGCCTGCTTCTTAGAGTTTGGATATTTACTCCCTGCTTAATACAAGCCTTGGAAAATCTCACTCTAAATAGATAGGCAAGACACAGAACCTTGCCATGAGTTTGTCACTAGGAGAAAATAAGGCTCTGCTGTCAATATTTCTTACTAATTCTCTTTGTCAGAAGTGATACATTTTTAGAAAATTTAAAAAGAGAAGCAGCAAAGTCTTTGTAAGAAAATTATCATCATTCCTTTTGCTCAACTACATAATAGATTGGAATTTAGAATATTCCAACACAGGCCATGATACCCCAATTCTCCAACCACAATGGGGTCTTAAAGAAAGGTACTTTCCTAGACACATCAGTTTAACGAAAACACATTTAGAGAATTGAGGATCTGGAAATAAATCCCTTAATATTTACCATGCGCACATGTGCATTCAAACTCTAAATATGCTACCAGCTGTGTGCAAATCAATTTTTCTTTCCAATGTGGTAGCTATAGTATACCATTTGTAGTTTATGAACATGCCTATCTCTTACCAATCACTGTGTAAAAGCTGTTCTTTCTGCTTTAAAAACCAATCACTTTATCCTTTACCTCTAACTTCATCTAGCAAATTTCCTTTCTCTATGTATTTAGCTCACATATTTTCTGTTGTGAAATAGTCTCTTACCTTGGGGCAAGAGGTGTGAGAGTGTCAGTCAATTTCATCTTCCTCAGTGGTATCAGTACTCTCTGCACATAAATCTATATGTGGTTACCATTAGTACATTATAACTGTTTATATTCATGTCTCTCTCCTATATTAGATTCAGAAAATTTCTGTTGTGGAGACGGAATGATACATGTGTTCCTATCCCCAACATCGTGCAGAATTCCTATCTTAATATTAGTGTTCAATAGCTTAATATTGGCTTCATGAGTGTTCATGGCCACACACAGCCCCCAGACTTATCTAGTTAAATTGCTCATCAATAAAAAAAAAAAATATATCTCTTTCAAAGCACTCTAACATACAGGTACCAAATTTTTGCCCAAAGGTATTCAGGTATGGTTATGTTAGCACTTTTTGTGATGGCCCTTACAATTGTTAGAATGCTGTGTCTTTATTTAGCACCCAAGTGTGTATCTGCGTAACTTCAACAATGTCTGAATTCTCCATCCTGAAGAAACAAGTGTATAGACTGGTACTTTTTCATGCCAGTTTTGCCTTATTCTTCTTGTTCTCTTTTTTAAGGTAAAATGTGACTTACCTATTGCAAATATCCCAAACATGAAATAGTTTTAAAACACTTAACATTTCTGGGCAACTGTTTTTATGTATTTTAATGTCTCTTTTGAAATACAACAAAAAAACAGAAAACACTAGATATAAAGTGATCAGCCTAAAGCATGGCAGTTACATAGCATGAATAATTTCAATTTAATAATTCTGTAATAGAGCCAAATGATGAATATTTAACTAATGCTACTTATTGCTTAGAGTGCTATCACATCGAAACTATGCCATCTGTGCCTGTGCTGATGCCCGTTAAATTAAAATGTTGTTGCTTCTTTGGAGCCAAACCCTCCTCTAATCCACAAGCCCTGGCAACTATTGATCATTTTCTCTTCCTATAGATTGCCTATTTTAGAATAGCATGTAAATGGAATTGTACAGAATTTAGCCCTTTGAGTCTGGCTTTTTTCTTTGTATAATGCATCTGAAATTCATCTTTGTTGTTTCTTGTATCAGTAGTTTGTATCATTTTATTGTTGAGTTGCATTCTGTCATATGAATACACCATAGTTAGTTCATTAATTTACAAGCCAAAGGACATTTGGATTATTTCCCATTTATAGTGATTATGAATAAACTTTATTAACATCCACTCATGGTTTTTCTGTAAACGTAAGTTTTGTTTCACTTAGATAAATCTCTAGGAATGAGATTGATGGGTTATGTAAGTGTGTATTTAACTTTATAAGAAACTGCCAAGCTGCTTCCACTTGTCCTTCTGTCAGCAATGTTTGACAATTCTAGTTTCTCAGTTTTAAGAATTCAAGTGGCACAGAGCAGCCTAACACTGGATATTTATTTTACTAATCTTATTATAGTTATTCTAATATGTATGTAGTGATGTATCATTGATTTTTGACCTATATTTCCCTAATATTAAATACTATGAAGCACCTTTTCTAGTGCTTATCTGTCATTCATATTTTTGTCTATTCCCATGTTTTGCTCATTTTTTGCTTGAGTTGTCTGTTTAATTATTATGGAGTTTCGGTAATTCTTTATATATATACTTACTTGTTTTAAATATGTGCTTTGCAAATATTTTCTCACATTTTGTGGCTTGTATATTCAGTTTCCCAAGAATATATTTCTTTTCTTTCTTTCTTTTTTTTTTTTTTTTTTTTTTTGAGACGGAGTCTCGCTGTTTCGCCCAGGCCAGAGTGCAGTGGCGCGATCTCGGCTCACTGGAAGCTCCTCCTCCCGGGTTCATGCCATTCTCCTGCCTCAGCCTCCCGGGTAACTGGGACTACAGGCGCCCGCCACCGCGCCCGGCTAATTTTTTGTATTTTTAGTAGAGACGGGGTTTCACCGTGTTAACCAGGATGGTCTCGATCTCCTGACCTCATGAAGAATATATTTCAAAGAGGAGAAATTTTTAAGTTTTCATGAAGTCCATTTTATAAATTTATCATTTTTTTCTTTTATAGATTATGCTTTGGGTACCAAATCTAAGAAATAATGTTTCCTTCACTTTTCTCTAGAGGTTATACAGTTCAGTTTTAAATATAGATCAGAAATTCATGGATAGAGGTTCATTATTTTTCTACCTAAAAATTGAATGTCCAGCACCATCCGTTAAAAATTATTTTTGAACATTGAATTGACTTTGTCCTTTATCAAAAGTCAATTGACCACAAATGTTTGAGTTTTATTTCTGGATTTTTTTATTCTGTTCCATTTATCTATGTATCCATTCTTTTGCCAATATCACAGTCTTTATTATTATAGCTTTAGAGTATTAATATCTAATGATGTCTTTCCTCCACATTTTTTCTTTTTCAAAATTGTTTCTGTTATTCCAGATCACTTAGGTTTTTTGTTTTGCAAATTTTAGTATTAGCTTGTTAATTTCTACAGAAAAAAAAGTCTTGCTGGAATTTTTTGTTGGGATTGCATTACATCTACAGATCAGATTGGGGAGAAATTGACATCTTAACAATATTGAGTCTTCAATATGTGAACATAGTACATCACCTACTTAGTCTTCTTTGTTTATTTTCATCAGTGTTTTGCAAGGTCCAAATACACATTGTGTGTAAGCTTTGTCCCATCATGAATCAGAAAAGATAGATCACAGTATTCATAGGCTCATAATTAATATAAAATAAGAAAAAAATTTAAAGTGGTCTTATATGGGTTTCTCTATTCAGTGGAAAAAAATTATTTTAAAAATGTTGTGAGCAATAAACTCTCATAATAATGTTAAGCAATGACATTATAAGTGACAATATTACCCTCTGTCCCTTACAAATGGCTTTAAACAATATACTTTGACTACTAAAATAGATTTTTATAATATTAAAAGTCTATTACTTCATTTATACATTCTAACTGGATAACTATGAAATTGTCTTTAAAAAATACAGATGTTTAAAAACACTACTTTTGTCTTAAAATGTATCTGGATATTGGCTACAAAATTTTACTCCACATCATAAATATTGTCACAGAATATGGACTTAATTATTGAATTAAACACACATTCAAACTTCTGAATCAAAATTTTACAGGCTGTACTAATGTTTTTTCTTCTTTATTTTTTTCTCTTTTATTTTAGGTTCAGGGGATACATATGCAGGTTTGTTGCATGGATAAATTGCATGTTGCTGGGGTTTGGTGTACAAATTAGTTTTCCACCCACGTAGTGAGCATAGTACTTGACAGGTAGTTTTTCAATCCTCACCCTTCTTCCACCCTCCACCCTTCAGTAAGCGCCAATGTCTATTGTTCCTTTTTTGTGCCTATGTGTACTCAATGTTTAACTTCACTTAAAAATGAGTGCATGTGGTATTTGGTTTTCTGTTCCTGTGTTAATTCACTTAGGATTATGGCCTCCAGATCCACCCATGTTGCTGCAAAGGACATGATTTTATTTCTTTTATGGCTGTGTAGTATTCCATGGTGTATATTAATCATATCTTCTTTATCTAGTTCACTGCTGATAGGCATCTAGGTTGATTCCATGTCTTTGCTATTATGAAAAGTGAGGCAATGAATGTATGCATGTATGTGTCTTTATGGTAAAATGGTTTATATTCATTCGGGTATATACCTAGCAATGGTTCAGATGGCAGTTCTTTGGAAAGTCTGCAAACTGCTTTCTGCAGTGGCTGAACTAATTTACACTCCCACCAACAATGTATCTGCATTCCATTGCTCCATGACCTTGCCAACATCTGTTATTTTTTTGACTTTTTAACAATAGCCATTCTGACTGGTGTAAGATGGTATCTCACTGTGGTTTTTATTTGCTTTTATCTGATTATTGATGATGTTGAGCATTTTTTCATGTGCTTGTTGGCTGTATGTATATCTTTCGAGAAGTGTCTGTTCATTTTCTTTGCCCATTTTCTAATGGGGTTGTCTTCTGCATGTTGATTTGTTTCTTAGAGATTCTGGATATTACACCATTGTCAGATACACAGTTTGCAAGTGTTTTCTTTCATTCTTAGGTTGTCTGCTGGCTCTGTCGATTATTTCTTTTGCTGTACAGAAGTTCTTTGATTTAACTTGGTCTAACATGCCAATTTTTGTTTTTGTTGCAATTGCTTTTAGAGCCTTTGTCATTAAATCATTGCCAAGGCCTATGTCCAGAATGGTATTTCCTAGGTTTTCTTCTGGAGTTTTTATAATTTTAGGTTTCATGTTTAAGTCGTTAATCCATATTGAATTGATTTTTGTATATGGTGAAAGAAAGGTGTTCAATTTCAAATTTCTATATATGGGTAGCCAGTTCTCCCACCACTACTTATTGAATAGGGAGTCCTTTCCCTATCGTTTGTTATTGTCAACTTAGTAAAAGATCGAATTGTTGTAGATGTGCAGCTTTATTTCTGGGTTCTCTAACCCTTCCCATTGGTCCACATATTTGTTTTTGTACCAGTACAATGATGTTATGGTTACTATAGTCTTGGAGCATAGTTTGAGGTCAGGTAGAGTGACGCCTCCAACTTTGTTTTGTTTTGTGCTTTGCTTCATACAGATATTTTTTAACATAGCATGTACTAATTAATGTTAATGAGCAATACTTTTGTAGATATAGTAAAATATT
The DNA here is from genome assembly GCF_029281585.2 of Gorilla gorilla gorilla. NCBI lineage: Eukaryota > Metazoa > Chordata > Mammalia > Primates > Hominidae > Gorilla > Gorilla gorilla. Next base: position 134,148,561 of record NC_073228.2, read on the forward strand.
TAAGCTGGAATTACAATTTGTACTATAGGCTATATAATAATATCTTGCATATATAACTGTTAGAAACATGAAAAATTGATAAATTCCAGATCAGATAAATTTTTAAAATTAAATCATTATAGAGCTTTTGGAAATGCTTTAGTCTAAGCTTTATAGAAAACCCATTATAACTATGCCTCTTATCACCTTTGGTAATGGAACTCTTTGAATGTCTGAAGAAAACCATAGATTGACTCTAATTCTGTGGTTGGAAAAACATTTGATTGTTTAGACAATCAAAGGGTGTTTAGGGCTAAAGTTTAAATTGAATTCCCCTGTTCTTTTAACTCTAACTAAACTCAGAGGAAAGGGAAACATTTCCATTTCATTGAATACATTTCCTAAATCCTTTTGGTCTGCAGATTTTTTTTTGCTTTGACTCCAATTGGTATTATATGTTATTACCATTATATGTTAATAATTGAGATGTTCACGCTTTCTTATTTCAAGAAGATTCCTTTGGTCAAAGACTCAAAAATAATAGTGATGATGATGATGATAGTCATTAGTATTATCATTTGAGTATTTTTCTTTAAATCATGTAATGCATGAGTCATCTGGATATATTCTTCATGAGAAATATTACATATACAATGTGAAAATTAAAACATGGGAATAAAGACACAAAATAACCTATTTCTTTCTATCATTTTTCTTTAATTTTATTTTGTTGTCAGCCTTTATCTGTTTTAATGCTGTAGGACCTGTATGACTTTTATTATATCTATTAAGCAACTCAGTCCTATTTCCTTGCAGTGGAATATTTTTACCTTCTCCAAAGTTTGCAAAGCTTAATAAAAAAAGAAAAGTGAATCGTTGTTTTATGTGACCATAACTGATTGCTAATAATAACTGTTATTAATATTGATTCTTATATTTGCATTTGCATATATTTTGTCATTTGCATATATTATTTTTAGCGATTCACTACATAAGCAATCAGCAAGTGCTTGACAAAGGAATGAATGAAATGATGAAGGACAACAGTTCAGAATAGCACTGCAATTATTACCTCAATTCCACAGATGGATGAACATCCATAAAGAAAATAAGAACACATGCATGTGTCTTACATGGTTTTCAGTTTAACTTTCATTACTTTATGGTCATATTTTGTAAGGTGCTCAGTGTCTACTGAAAGTTAGTGGATTACTCGAGACTGACGTCATTGTCTCCTGATTTTCAATTCCAGATTTTATTTTGCTTTGTTCTATTTAACCTCAGTAGGTAACATTGTCACTTGGGAAGCTGATTTGGGAAATACAAAGAAAATTTTCTTATTTCATTGGTTCCCCAATTAATAAATATTTACTGATATTTTCTATTTGAAAATCACTATACTCAGCCCATGGAGAATACAAAATTAAGTAGACATAAATCCCTACTTAATATGTATGTATTTATGAAAATAGAAAATCTAACACTGCAGCCATCAAGGTTTACATAAAATTTCTTAAAAAGACTACATTGCAGAGATAGCCTCTAACAGCACAGGTGTGGGGTGGCAGAGCAAAGAGGACTGAAACATAGCATAGGGAATCCTTAGTGAGTTTGCTTGATGATTATGAATATATATGGGCATATATATATCTTGGTGCACTGGATATTCTGTTCAAACACAGACTTTGTTTCGATATCCTTTGATGGTAGGCTGCTTTTAGAGAAGTGCCTAATGTATTACGTGTGCCCATCAAACTTGTTTATTCCTTCTACCCACTTCCTGTGATGCAAGTGTCACAGGAAGAAGGAATAAACAAGTTTGATGGGCACAGGTAATACATTACACACTTATTCACAAAGGCTGGGCAGAGACCTTGGGAAATGTAGCAAAAACTTCTTCAAATAAAAACATGACAGCTTACATTTGAAGTTAATAAACATCAACTATACCAACCCTGTTCATTCATTTGAGTTCAATGCAGGGAGACTTGACCACTTATCTTAACCTTTTGTACAAAGAAGAAACAATTGGAATATTACCCAAAAATGTTTATATTTGAAATATCATTGAAATTAATTCTGTAGGGAAAATAGTCTGTCAGTGCACTGGCAAGGGCAAGCCCTCTATAAATGGGACTGTCAATACTCTGCCTTCAGCATACATCACTAAGTGTGACATTTGAATTAAACTTCGTAAAAAATTAATAACAGGGTATTCAAAGAGGCTTTGTACTGTGAATCTAAAAAGCTTTCAAGAACACTGCACAATTATAGCCTTTTTATAATTTATATTATCAAACACTTTAAACTATCCTAAAATATTATTAGCATATTAGTTATTGCTCCAAGCTTGTAAAGGATTGCACCACAGACCTTTTGTATAGCTATTTATCCTTCTACTTTGTTATCCATATACAAATTGAAAGCCAAAATGCTTTCAAGCATTAGCAAATACCCATGCATTTACTTCCCCAAAAATAAGGCAAAATGGTGAAATAATACAGAAGTGTAATGACAAAATTTAAAAATGGAGGATAGAGTAGTTTCTCATGTGCAAAACCATCTTTAATTAAAACATGTATTTTAAAATAAACTCTTTACTTTTGAATAATTTTAGATTTACAGAAAAGTTGTAAAGATAATGCAGATAAATCCTTCAGCTAGTTTCTCTTCCTGTTAGCATCTTACATAACCACATTATATTTATCCAAATTAAGAAATTAATATTGGCACATTACTATTGACTAAACTAAAGACATTATATGTATTTCAGCAGTTTTCCAACTAACATCTTTTCTCTGTTCCAGGATCCATTCAGGGGACCACATTGTCCTTCCTTTAATGTCTCTTTAGTCTTCTCTAATTAGTTACAATTCCTCAGATACCTTTTTTTTTGTTTTTCATAGCCTTAACAGTTTTGAAGAGTGAAGCAGGTTTCCTTGTTTTTTGAGCTGGGCAGTTTGAAGAGTCAACTTTGTAGAAGGTGCCTCAATTTGAGATTGTCTGGTGTCTTTCTTGTGAATGGACTGGGCTGATGATATTTTGGGGAAGAATACCACAGAGGTGAAGTGTCCTTCTTTTTACACCATATTTTGGGATATGTGATATCGCTGGTGATGCTACACTAGTCACTTGGTTACATTTCTTCAAATCCCTTAGCAAATTTCTGAGAATATGGTAAAAATTACTAAAAAAATAGAAGTTATCACATGCATTTTTCAATCATAAATTACCCATAAGATAATCCAAAGTATGAGTTATTTTATAGGATGGAATAATAAGAATTCATTGGTTAAATGATTTGATATTGTACCTCATTTTATGTTCTTTTTGTGAAAACATTGTCTAAACTAAAACTGTGATTTAAATAATTGTTTACAGAATTCGGTAAAATTAATAATCTGCAAGATTTTTTACTAATTCTAATATCATACCAAAGACATACTGTGAGCTAACTGGTCTCAATGATAACACATGTAACTAATGATGGCTTTCTTATTTCAGTATCTTGATAGGTAACAACTGTTCATAAACGTTGAATTGCAGCTGTTCAAATATACAGTACCATTCCCTTACCATGTACTGAAACAAAAATCAGTGAGAAGGCTTCCAGAAGCTTTGTAATTGTTGATCTATTTGATAATTAAGATACTAAAGTTCTAAAAATATTACTATAATGTGTTTTAGTGCTTCATTAAGTGAATTATTTGTGTGCTGGATGGAAGTAAGAGAATTGGTCAACATATTCTGCTTTGTTCAGGTCACATCTAAAATATCAGGTGTTGGCTTTAGATCATTATGAGAGGAAAAGATAAAGTGATTTTCAAACCTGTTTAATTTACACTCTCCTTTTTCTAAAAACATTCCCACTTTCAAACCATAGGTGAAGATCTGCTGTCAAGTTCATGCAATGTGACCTCAACTAATTGCTTGAGTCAGTAGGCATCAATCCACAGTCTAGACTAAGATAATTTATATGCTTGCTTCATCTCCACCCCCACCACAAAATAATTAGTACACAAAGACTAGTCCATTTATTGGTCACTTCAACAAGGAAGTGATGGAAAGTGGAGTCTGAGTTAACCATACTGGTCCATGAGTAAGAGGACCAGAGAAACTAGTTCTTCAGAGAGAAAGGAGACGGAATCCAATCCACTGCAAGAATCAGAGGTAAGAAAAATACCAGAAGTGAGAAAAAGACAGACAGCACAGATATCTCTCTTCCTGGTGACTTTTACTTCCTCTCAAAAATCTCTGAGGGAACTTGTCTGCCCTTCCCAAGGAGTCTTAGATATATCCCTGAAATTTTTCTAAAACTCTAACCTTTCTTGTTTAAATTAATTAGATTTTGTTCTATTATTTGCTACAAAAATGCTGTCTACACAGAGGAAAAAAACGGACCAATTTATTTATTGAATAAAGAATGGAATGTATATAAATCAGAAGCAAGAAGAGGGAAGAGATTGTGATAAATGTACTCTAATGGCTAAAAGGCTTTCATATGTTGTTTCAGACTTGGAAAAAAAATTGAAACAAGGGATGGAAGTCCCAGTTAGATAAATTCAATCTTAACATAATATAAAAATATGCAAATAATTTTCAAAAAATACAGTAATTTAAAAATGCAAAAGGATTCCTTTTTATCCCCAGATTTGTTCCTCACTAGGAGTCATCCAGAAAAGTCTGCATGCAGCCACCTGCGAGTATTTTACATTGAGTAAGAAGCTTGCCTAGGTGCCATGTAAGTATGCTGTAATTGTAAGTGATAATAAAATGATTAAACTGTTTTGGCGGGCATTTCTGAAGGATGTTTAATGATGTTGTGGAAGAAATATCATGGTACTGTAAAAATGAGAGACCTATTTTACAAGTAAGAACTGACAAGTAAGAAAAGATTCTTCCTTCTGAAAGCATACCTTCCATTACAGCTGCACAGGGGAAACATATTAATTAGAGCAAAGATTGCTCATACTAAAACACTGAGGCCAGAGAGTCAGAGCTGAAACAGTGGAGTCATTTCTGGTGTCAACAAGTAAATCTTTTGTTCCATAAATCTGTCCTTAAGCAACCTAAGAATTATCTGATATAGTAATAACAGCTATGAAGAATGAAATATTTATAGATCAAGATCTTTGTGAAACCTCTTACCCCTCCCAAGAGGAGAATCTGCAGACTCTTCACTTGGCCATTTTGATTAAGAATTGTCATTAATGTCTTGGTGTAAAATACCTGGATGCTGATATTAGAGTCTATTGGGTATTCTTCATAGCTTGATCTACTTAGTATGTATTATAAAACCTATATAGCTTTTCTTGCATAAAATGGGTTTTATACATCTAATTAAGTCTTCACAGAATTCTAAATCAATGAGCCATTGTAAATTTTGTTTTAAATATTATCTAAGTTTTCTGGACCTTACCTATCTGCTAAATTCAATATGTGGTTTCCAAGGGCGGCCTAATCATGTCAGCATCCTTGTGGGCCTTTGGTTCTGTCTGATGTAAATCAAAAGACAATTCCTAAAAAAATATATGAGTTAAGCCAAATTATTAAAGTAATGGGTTACAAGGAGGAGGTTAACACTAAAGATGGCATTTCTAAGGCTATTTCACTTAGAAATGCTGATTTCTTCCTTAGGCAACTCTTCTTTTGAGAACTGGTTCTTGAATGAAATTCTATTGTAGTAGGCTCATTTTTTTGTTTTGTTTCGTTTAATTTGTTCCTGATAATATTAACCCCACTTTCTCCAACTTCCTGATAAAACATGTTACACATCTCATAGACACTTGACTTCACTAAGTTACGACAGATTTGATGTGACTGTTAGTAATTTATTGCTTATATATTATAATAGAGGTGTTTTATTCAATTTTCTGAAAAAAATAGATAAGTTTGGTGCTGTAAAAGAGTTAGAGAGTGTCAGTGGCTCCCTAAATCACTGATTCAAAAAATCAGAGAATAAGAGACCATTTTTGTGAGTGTGATGCATAGGTATATCACCAGATTACATTTAAACTGACCCAAGAACTCCCACTGATCCTTGTGAGGTCCCTAACTTACAGCCTTAACTTTTCACCTTTTCACTACTCAAAGTCTCTGTGAATTTCAAAATCCCAGCTAACTGCTTTTCTTTCTAACCCAAATTGTATTGCTTCAGGCACTCTGTGAGAATGCTGAATAACAAAAATTGTGTGTCACAAGAAACAAGTAATTATTTAGTTCCCAACTTGCTCTAGGCTATAGTTCAGGCACAAAGTTTTAGAATAGCCTTTGCAAGGTGCATACAGACTTCAGCTCTCAAAATCTAATAGTGATTGAACTCACACTTACTAACTTTCAATTGATATTGATGCTTTATGTCATCAGTTTTTAAGTATTTGTTTGTAAATATTTATAATTATTGCTTTTTAAATAATTAGAATGTCAATCATTAAAAAGTCAGGAAACAACAGGTGCTGGAGAGGATGTGGAGAAATAGGAACACTTTTACACTGTTGGTGGGACTGTAAACTAGTTCAACCATTGTGGAAGTCAGTGTGGCAATTCCTCAAGGATCTAGAACTAGAAATACCATTTGACCCAGCCATCCCATTACTGGGTATATACCCAAAGGACCATAAATCATGCTGCTATAAAGACACATGCACACGTATGTTTATTGTGGCACTATTCACAATAGCAAAGACTTGGAACCAACCCAAATGTCCAACAACGATAGACTGGATTAAGAAAATGTGGCACCTATACACCATGGTATACTATGCAGCCATAAAAAATGATGAGTTCATGTCCTTTGTAGGGACATGGATGAAATTGGAAATCATCATTCTCAGTAAACTATCGCAAGAACAAAAAACCAAACACCGCATATTCTCACTCATAGGTGGGAATTGAACAACGAGATCACATGGACACAGAAAGGGGAACATCACACTCTGGGGACTGTTGTGGGGTGGGGGGAGGGGGGAGGGATAGCATTGGGAGATATACCTAATGCTAGATGACGAGTTAGTGGGTGCAGCGCACCAGCATGGCACATGTATACATATGTAACTAACCTGCACAATGTGCACATGTACCCTAAAACTTAAAGTATAATAATAAAATTAAAAAAATAAAAAACCACATTGACCATTTAGTATGTCATTCTTTTTCAGGCTTCCCTTTTTTTTTTTTTTTTTTTTTTTTTTGAGATGGAGTCTCACTCAGTCGCCCAGGATGGAATGCAATGGTATGATCTCGGCTCACTGCAACCTCCGCTTCCTGGGTTCAAGCAATTCTCCTGCCTCAGCTTCCTGTGTAGCTGGGATTACAGGCATGCGCCACCATGTCCAGCTAATTTTGTATTTTTAGTAGAGACGGGGCTTCTCCATGTTACTCAGGCTGGTCTCAAACTCCTGAGCTCAGGTGATCCACCCACTTTGGCCTCGCAAAGTGCTGGGATTACAGGTGTGAGCCACCGTGCCTGGCCCAGGCTTACTTTTTAACACATTTATTTACATAAAAAAATAGTTTGTTTCATAACCTTGATTTGACGTCCTATAATTTACACTGTATTTACACTTCTTTCAAAATTTCCATCTTCACAACATGTTGTATTATAGGACAATGTGAATAAGAGAAACCAAGTCTGAATGTCTCCTAAACAGCCTATGAGGAGAGTCTTTAGAGCAGAATACATTTTTCTTTTATATTTTCTCAGAATCTAGTTGAAGTCCTACTACACGGTAGGCTTTTATTAAGAATCTTATTAATGAATATCAAATGAATCGTATCTATTGCCATTTTATTTTATACATGTAAATGATCAGAAGTGTCCATTTTTTGTGGATTTTTGAATCCTCTTTCAACTCTCAACTCTTGTTAGAACTGTATCTTAAAATTTGATTGCTCTTACACATTAGGAGTGAAAAAAATAGTAGCATTAACACCAAAATGGAAATGAGTCTTTAACTGGGAAAATGACAAAGCTTTATAATTGTTCTGAAGTGAAACAATGAAAAGAAAGCTGACAGAAGCCAACAAGGAGAGGGCAGATGAAACAAGTATGCCATAGCCTGGACTCCAGCAGTTTCTGTCCAGAAAGCTGCTGAGTCTCTAATTGTGAAAACAAAAGCCAAAATGTCTTCATAGCCTGAAAGAGTGGCCTTTTGTCACCCTGTTTTTAGAACAACCGTGGTAGTTGCTGCTTGTGCAGACTTCCTACTAGTAACCAAAGATTGGTAAGTTCCATGAACATACCTGGATTTTCCAATTTGAGTAACTGGCATATCTTGACCATTGGGGCATTATTGCAGCCGGTGCTATCTCTTCTTTAGGCATCACCACATAAGAAGAGTGGGGTGGCAATATCTTTTACCTAAAATCATTGACACCTTTTTACTACTTTATTAGCTCAATACGTTACCCAGAAATGATTCCACTGGTTTGTATTTGTGGGTATAATACAACTTAACTTACTTTATTAATTATCTTTACTCCCTTCTAGAGTTGAGTCAGTGATTGTTTTGCAGAATGTTGACAGTCGATTTCTCCAGAAACCCACCAGAAAAACCTGTTGATCAAGAAAGAGTATATTAGACCCACTGAAGCAATGGAGAATGCTGTTTTGACAAAATTTAAGAGGATAAATTAAAAAAGAGAATTTACAGGGTACTGGAGCCTTGACTGGATGATTTTTTTTCAGCTTTTATTTTAGAATCAAGGAAAACGTGGATTTGTTACAAAGGTATATTGCATGACGCTGTGGTTTGGAGTACAAATGAATCCATCACCCAGGTAGTGAGCATAGTACCAATAACAATAGGTAGTTTTTCAACCCTTTCCCCCCTCCCCCTCCTTCTGTTCTCCAGTGTCTATTGTTCCTATTTTTATGTCTGTGTGTACCCAATGTTTAGCTCCCACTTATAAGTGAGAACATGCAGTATTTGTTTCTCTGTTTCTGCATTAGTTTGCTTAAGATAATGGCTTCCAGCTGCATTCATGTTGCTGCAAAGGACATGATTTCGTTCTAGGCAAGTTTTGGAAGATAGAGTAATCAACTGTCCTGGTTTGCCTGGGGCTAAAGGTTTTCCCAGGATGTGGAACTTACAGTGCTAAAACTTAAGTCTTGAGAAAACCAGGACACTTTTCCACTCTAGATTGGGAACGGGCAGAGGTTATGAAACAGCATAAGAAATTTGGACTGGTGGTCATTGAAATGAGTTTTGATACCCCAAGCTAATGGTTTTGATAAATAAGCTGGTGAGTGGGCTTAGTTTCATTTGCAGAAGCAGGTGTGTTCTAGAGTAGGGAACTGTTATTTTTGCTTGCTCTCCATATTAATTTAAATAGGACCAAAAAAGTATGCCTAGTCACCATATTATTAAAATGAGAGTGCGGAAATTACGTTGATTTCCATTCTAAAGATTGAATATAATCTATTTGAATGTGACTAGATTCTGGGTTTAGTTTTTTTACTCAAACATTTTGCAGAAGCCAACATTTTAAATTCTACTTTCAATGTCCTTGCATCTTAAAACCTAAGTTAGTTAATAATAAAGTCATCCTCAAAAGAAAAATTTTATCTTGGTTGTAGAGATATTCATATGAATGAATCATTCATCTAAACTACAATGAAAAGAGAAAATTTTGCTATATACAAAAAACTAAAAATCTCCATTGTGATCTAACCTGCATTATGATGGAAGTAGGAGACAAAAGGGAAAAAAGCAATATGTCTAAATCCCTAATATGTGCAAACATTACTCTTGAAATACTTGTAAATGAATTATGTTAGGGAGTCATTATTGTGTCTATTTTAAATATGAGGAAACGAAAACTCAGAGAACTAAAGTAATTTACCAAAGTCCACCAGACAGTGAAAGGACAGTTCCTGGATTCTAGAATAGTCCTGTCTGAATCAAAGGCTTTACTATTTCCAAAGCACATCACTGTAATAATGTGATTGGCCACTCTTCCTGCATTCCAACTCTCCCTTCTCTTTATACCACCGCAAAGATAAGCTGAAAAGTTACAGCAGGAACATACATTTAAAACAACCTTATCTAGTTGCTGTCATATGTAAACTAAATCTAAAATTTGCAGGTAAATTTGAACTTATAATCTGGAGATTACCAGAGTAGTATAAGGCTAAGACAAATTTTGATTGTATACAAATACAAACCTGTAGCTTTTGGATACTCATAAAATAAAGCAATTTATTTATTTTTTCATAAAATCAAAATAGAACTAAACAGCTATGCAACAGTAACCTTTAAGAAGTAAATAGAAAATGTGTTCTACAGCCTTTCTCTTGTTCTAAAGGAAGATGTAGATTTAGATTAGAGTTCCTGAGAAAGAATGGCCAGAATTAGAATGAAATTTAGGAGATAGTGCCAATAAAGTCAAGACAGTGAAGATTCAAGAAGGGGTGCAGTAAGTGAAGAACTCAAAATCATCCACTGGTTTTTGTAATAGAGTCTAAAGTTGTGCCATATATCTGAATCTGAAAGAAAGGATATTAGAATGGAGATACAAAATATTTGAAAATGGAGGAGTCATGCAGTTGTAGTTCAGACTTGATGGGTGTACACTCACATCCAGTAGTGTGCTGAAGAGTGAGCGAGTGGAGAGAAATGGCCAAGATTTAGCACATTCTTGATGAGGAATGGGATTACAAACAAGACAAGGATTGTTTCTTAGAATCAAGGATCCCCTTACAACTGACTAGAATTTGTCTGTCACTCATATGCATGATTGTGTGATTTTCTTTTGCTGTGCTTGACAGTTTGAGCAAAAGACTGGAGGAGGTGTCATGAGATCCTTGGGGTGTCACTTTGCCATCCAGAAACCTCTATAGCCAGTGGCACCTTTTGCCAGAGTTTTGCTAGGGGCTGCTGGGCTCATTCGGCCCACTCGGCCTGACAGGCTGCACTCAGCTTGCTCTACAGGCCCAGATCCCACACCTGCCAAGGGCTAGCCAGGTGCAGAGTGGTGAGGAATGCGTGAGCAGGCGAGCATGGGGTCTGGCCACTGCACACAGCCAGGCATGCAAGCTGCAGTGGCTGGACCAGGAGTACTACAAGCGGCTTCCACTGTGGGCACAGCGGAATGGGGTGGCACCTGGAAGCTTGGAGATTCCAGGAACTGCAGAGTCCCAAAGAGGGTGTCACAGCCCTGGCTTAGGGAGCTCCTAGGTCTGGGGTCCCCAGAGGGCCAAAGCTACTCTCTCCTCATCACCTGCAATGTGTCAAGTGGGGTGGGAAGGGGCATGTTTCAGCTGTTTGTGTTATAGCTCTTTCAGTCCTGCCATTTGGAGGGTCCTGAGCTCTTGTCCTGCGTCCAGCATGAATGAGATACATGGACAATGTGGACAACTGGAGGGTGCTTTATTGAGTAACAGTACAGCTCCCAGGCGACCAGAAGTAGGTAGCTCCTTTCCACAGGCAGGTCGTACCAACATCTGTGCAGCCCTCAGCAGAGAGGAAACCCAGAGTGGGTAGCTCCTATCTACAGGCAGGTCGTCCCAACATCTGTGCAGCCCTCAGCAGAGAGGAAACCCAGAGTGGGTAGCTCCTATCTACAGGCAGGCCGCAGGCTGCCCCAGTGAGTGTACAGTTCTCAGCAGAGAGGAGACACAGAGTGGGTAGCTTCTCTCCACAGGCAGGTAGTCCCATCATTTGACTGAGTCTGGCTGAGTCCGGGGGTTTTTACGGGCTTCAGAGGGGATGAAGTGCATGCTGATTGGATTGGTGGCCATGGGCTGGCCCAGAAAAATCATTCCTAATTTTGCACTCCAGTCTGTGGGACTGGCAGCCTGGCCCCCAGGCTTCAGGCTGTCCCTGGCTTGAAGGTGGAGTTTAACCAGGGACCTGCTCCTTTCGGCCCAGGAGTCCGTCTGTCTCCTGCCGCTGTTCATGGCACCCAGGCGGTTTATGCTGAGGGGTGCCTGCAGGCTCACACCAAGCCGCCCTCAGCCCCCTACTCAGTCTCCCTCCCATACTTGGTGTTCAAAGTCCAGACGGGGCTGAAGAGGCAGGGAGCTGGCATGTCAGTGCCACCCTGAGCATGTGTACACCCAGCCACGTTGTGATAACGCCTAGACTCGGCCATAACTTTGCTCTGAAATCAGAGGAAGGGTGCTGACAGCAAGGAGAGGCCAGGCAGCAGGAGCAGCACTTCTGAGCCTGTTGGGGGCAGGAGAGCTTCCCAGGCCCGCAGAGCGCAGGGATGCCTGTGTCCGCAGCCACAGATGGGTGGCTGCGGCTGTGTCCAGAAGCACAAGGCTCCTGCCCCAACAACTCACAATGGGATGGGGCTCCTGCCTGATCCTGGCTCCTGCTGGCTCTGCAGAGCACGCAGCCGTGGCTACACTTCTCTGCTGTAGCTGGCGCCTTGGCAGTGGCCACCCCAGATGGGCCACTGCTGCCATTAGAGACAGCTTATGGGACTGGGTCAGTTTTGCCTTACGACTATGTACTGTCTAGGAAGGGGCATGTAATAGTAAAGAGTGTTTGGCAAGGAATGGTTCATCTTATTGGTGTCAGTAAAATATGTAAAACAGAGAGAATAACCGAGAGATTAGGAGAAAATAGAGAAAGGATAGGAATAGTGGTCAACATGATATAAAATGTAGAGTAAAATTTGGGTCACAAGAGAGCTGGAAAGATAGGAAGTGATAAAAATAATGAGATCTTGGAATGTAGGCAAGATATTGGAATAAGGTTTCCTCATATGATGTGATTATGTATTTATTTATTTAATAACTACTTAGTTAAGTACCTAATATGTACCAGATACTTTATTGTTGAAGACACAGTGTTTAACCCCAGAGAAACTGTCCCCCACCTCAAGGAGCTTATTCTGCAGGGTATTCTGTGTAAGAACCAGAATGAGGTAATAACCAGAGTGCAGCTGTATGTGTGAGTAGCTACAATAGTGAGCTTGAGAGTGGACATTGTATATGTTATTCCATACACAAAGCAGCAATAGGGAATAGAGGGGAGTTGAGCCAGCATCCAAAATATAAGGTGTATCCAGGACAGGAATATAGAAGGGTGTTGTGCTGTTTAGTCCATTAATAGGATCTCAGATATCTAAAAATGTTAGCGTGAGGCAAAGAAGCAGCAGTGTTAAGCAGCAGTGTTAAGCAGCAGTGTTAAGCAAGAAGTCTCAAAAGAAGCAGTAGTGTTAAGCAAGAAGTCTACCCATCTAGTTTCAACCTGACCCCTAGGTAACTAGGGTGTAGAAGGTTGAGAAGCCACTTCTGCAGAAAATTGCAGAGTAAGTAATGTTCAGTGAAGGCAAAGGAGAGCATGAAACATTCAGTGACATGAATAAAAATGGCAGAAAAGGGAAGATAGACAGCATAACTAGAGAAAGACAATGTCCTCTCTCCTCCAAAAATGGAGAGGTGCTGGATTTTTTCCCAGTATATTATGTTTTTGGTATTAAACTATATGAGTATATCTAACTGACTCAGTTATGTGAGTCACAACTGAATTGACAAAAGCTGAGTTGTCTTCTCTGTAAGAGAGATTTTTCTTCTTAAATTAAGAAACATGTCGTATATCTCTATCAAAATTTCTGTCAAGCACATTGTTAACATTTAACAAGTGAAAATACAATTAAAGGGCTCTACACTTTTGGAGCCTAGCTTATATTTAAAACTTTGTGCAAAAACATAACTATTTTAGGTATAACAAAATATGCCTTTGACCTTTTGAATATTTTATTATGTCCTTGTCCTTTTCAAAATGACAACCCATTTTTAACTCCAAAAGTTTGCTGGAGCAGAGCTATAATCTTGTGTAATACACCCCACCCTTGTCAGGACAAGCTTAGAAAACATTGTTTCTTCTGACCAGCAAGGCACTATAGTGACCGACTAAAATTAAAATACCATGACAATTTGTCTCTAGTTTAGGCCACCTCCCAAAATAATTTTAGGACAACAAGCAGTTTAATCTACATGGTTTTTACTTTTCTAGATATTTTTTCTAAAACAAAACTGTTTTGTTAAGGGGTGCTACAGACTGAGTGTTTATTCCCCTCCCTCCAAATTCATGTGTTGAAACCTGGTCCCAAATATGATGAAAAGTGAACATGCAGCCTTTGGAAAGTGATTAGGTTGTGAGGGCGGAGCCCTCATGAATGGGATTAGTAACCTTATAAAATAAACTCCAGGCCGGGCGCTGTGGCTCAAGCCTGTAATCCCAGCACTTTGGGAGGCTGAGGAGGTGGATCATGAGGTCAGGAGATCGAGACCAGCCTGGCCAATATGGTGAAACCCTGTCTCTACTAAAAATACAAAAATGAGCTGGGCCTGGTGGTGCACACCTGTAGTCCCAGCTGCTTGGGAGGCTGAGGTAGGAGAATCGCTTGAACCCGGGAGCCGGAGGTTGCAGTGAGCCAAGATCACGCCACTGCACTCCAGCCTGGGTGACAGAGCAAGACTCCATCTCAAAAATAAATAAATAAATAAATAAATAAATAAAATAAAAATAAACTCCAGAGAGTTCATTTATGTGTTCTGTCATGTGAGATTACATTGACAAGGTGGCTTTCTATGAGCAAGGAAGCAGACCCTCACCTGACCCAAATCTGCCAGTTCCTTAATCATGGACTTCCCAGTCTCCAGAATTGTGAGAAATGAACATCTGTTGTTGATAAGCTACCCAGTCTGTGTTATTCTGTCACTGCAACCTGAATGGACTAAGGGGAAATAAGTGCAAGTATAAATGGAAAAACTCTGGAGATTATTTTAAATTAATTACAATCACATTTCTTTTTAATTAATAAAATAGATTCCTTTTTTAAAAGTTGTGTTTAAAATTCATTTTAACTGCAGTGAATCTTTGCCATTAATTAGCAGCTGGGCATAGTGGTTAGGAGGACATATCTGGAGACACGCTGCTGTGCGTTACAACCTCAGCTTCATTTTTTTTTAACTTGCTGTGTACCTTATTCAACATCCTTATTTGTGGTTTCCTTCCCTGGTAAAACTATTCAACATCTCTATCCCCAGTTTCCCTCACTATTAAATCATGGTACCAGCCTCCTTGATCTCTTGCGAGGTTTTAATGATTCATTTTTAATAAACCACTCAGCGCATCACTTGGTGCCTACTGAGATCTGTAACAATATTACTGTGCACACATACACACAAGTACCTGTGAGTTTGTTATTAATATAGAAAGCAGTTTAAAACTTCAGGAATTGAAAGCACATATCTTTCAAAAAAGTGCGTAATACTATATAAACCGAAGTATACATAAGAAAATAAAGAAAGGAGCCAACTCCTGGCTGCTTAGCATGTGTGAATCATATGCTATATTGTTTAATCTTTGGAGCCATCTTTTAATTACAACTATCTCTTAAATGAGAAAACTGAGGTCGTTTTAAATATTTTTCTCAAGGTCACATGCTGGGCAGTGGCCTGGATAGAATTCAAATCATCACATGGAAGATAGCAAAATGTATGCTGTTTGCACTTTTGCACATTAACAAGCCTTAGCTGTATAAAATGAGCCATTTACAAATGGTATTTATGGAACCTCAATTAGGTAAAGTATCACAGGGTTTCTTGTTCATTTTTTATTTCATTCCAGTATTTTTACAATACTGAAGATATTCACAAACAGGAAACGTTTATTTCCTATTCTCCCATTAACCTACTAACAGAACTACATTCTTCAGTTTTTCCCTTTTATTTTCCCCTAGATCTGTAGTTCTAGCCAGGTCAGGGCCAGAGGGATATAATGGAAACAGCTTGCTTTCCTGCTTCAGTGTCACCTTCAGGGTGAAGTAGACATATGCTTGCAGAAATCACTGGCTGCTAAATAAATTGGCTACATTGAAAGAAATTCATCTTATCAAGAGGTAGAGAATATTTCTCTTCCCTGTGAACCTGGGGTTGGTTTTGTGACTAGGTGTGACCAATAGAGTATTAGCAAACATGACATGGGCAGAGGAGTAAAAAGTGCCTGTGGATTGGCTTTTCTCCTCTCTTGGGGCTGAGATGATTTCTGCTACCATGTGACTAAGTCTGGACTAGCCTTCTGGGGGTTGAGAGACCACAGGAAGAGAGATCAGCCATCCTGGCCATCTCAGCTGAAATCCCGTGGACCAAGTAAAATATGTGGAAAACAAGACATGAGTCAGCCATTCTAGACCAAGCCAGCACAGAATGGAAGAAATGCCAAGTCGACTCACAGAATTGTAAGAAATAATGATAGTTTGCTGTTTTAGCCACTAAGTTTTGGGCTGGTTTGCCTTCCACCAAAGGCTTTATGAGAGATACAATAGACATGTACCAGAGACTTTGAAAAGCACGCTGGGGAGTTCAAAGATGAGTAGGCCTTAAAAAGTGTAATTGGAATGTTCGTAACACCAATAAATGATAAATGCATAAGATGATGGATACCTCATTTACCCTAATGTGATTATTATGCATTATATGCCTGTATCAAAACATTTCATGCACCACATAAATATATACACCTACTATGTACCCATAAAAATTAAAAGAATAGAACTGTTGATAAGATCATAAAAAAGATAGGTCCTTGTCACTATCTTGTCACTAGCTTAAAGCAGGTTATAGTTGAGACAGAAGGTGAAGATACAAATACATTATAAAACACCTCATAAAAACAAATCATCAAATAACATTGCATCCAAATACTAGAAAAGGTATCACAGTAAAAATCCTAAAATTCATTTGGGAGTTAGGGAGCTATGGAAAACCATTCTTCACACCAATATCAAAATCAAAAGAAGGAAAGAAGAATGTTTTCAAAGAATTTTAAAAATAAATTTTGGAGACATAAATAACCTTAGCCTAACTCTCACACTTTGTGGATGAGAAAACAGAAAATTAGGATAGTCATGGCCATGAGGGACCCTCACCCATCTAACCACTTAGATTTCTGCATGTGACAGCATGCCACCCCTCCTGGATCTAATCATAAGCGTCACATTTGATGGCTGCCTTTGGATGAAAAAGGAGATCTTTCTCTTTTTTCCTACTCCTGATTTCTTGAAAGCACAATTAATTCACTCCTTTATTCACTTATTTATTCTTTACCTTTCATCCTATTCAAATTATTTACCGTGGATTACAAATTTTTACATAATCATCTGGTTCCTGCTCTCCTCAGCAACCTCATTTCTTATTACTCTTTCTGTTGGACATCAGAATAGTTGTATTACACTTGCTGTTTCCTTGGCCTGGAGCACACTCCAGGACCCGAACCTTTGACTGGCTACCCAGAGGATGATTTACCATGAAACTAATGGTCATTAAGATGCAGGACTCCACATATGAACAAACTTATTTCAAGGAATTGTTACATAATATTGAATTTATAATTCTATCCTCTTTTTCCTAAAGAGGACTCTAATAATTGATACGGAAAGTATCTGACATTATTGCTCCTGCTGACCCCTTGGTGTCCCAGCCTAGGAAAGGCAAGAAGCTACAAGGTCAGTCATGGGTAGGGTCAGCTGTGAACACAGAAATGAAAGGTAGGAGATGTGAGATGGAAATTCAGCCTTTCTGCTGTGTCTTCTTGCTACAGCATTCTGGACACTTACTCTATGCTGTAAATCTACAACTATTTATTTTATTGTTCTGTAATGTTTTCAATTTTGAATAAAAATGTTCGGACAGCAGTAAGTTTAATAAAACAAAAGCATTTCATTTAAAAAGAATACAGCATTTTTGTTTCTTAAGAATATAAATACTGTATGTTTTAATGTAAAATGTTTATGGACATTTACCATCCACCAAGGGCACAGGAGTAATAACACCAACAATGTGAAAACCAGAAAACACCAATCAGCTTAAGAAGCTTAGCCATTTTAAAATTTATTAGCTATTTTAGTACTGTGATCAAAGACAATAATTTAACACATATAGCTACAAAAGTTAATTTGCATATCACTCTAGAAACAAGACCTTTTATTTAGATTGATTGTTCTTCATCTATATTAATTTTGCTAATTACAATTTCAGATTTTCTTACGTAAGTGCAAAGAATAAAGTGGTGACTATTAATGCATTAGCAAAAGAAGAATTGCTCAATGATGTTAGTTTTATGTTAATATCATCAGCTGCTGAAATAGAATTTAGTTAATCATAATAATGATTTATTTATGTTTTATTCAATTTATGGAAAAAGTAAAGCTTCCACAAGTTAATTCAGTCAAAAATGACATTATTGAGAAAGATGTTATCAATTCATTCAAAAGTTAAATGAATAAAATAGTATATTGGTACCAATTACATAAATGAAGTTTTTGGTGGTTCAGAGCATCATAGTAAAAAGCAATGTTCTTAGTAAGTGAAAGCACCTATAGAACAGAAATGTATGTAAAATTGGTTGAGGCACACTCACAATTCACAGTGCACCTAAAACAAACTGAAACGCTTTGCCAATTTACATAGAAGCAAAAAATTAAAACGTACAAGTAACTATATATATATATATAATACTTGCTGTTTAAATATATAAATGCACACGTAATAATTCTAATAATGATTTAATTATATATGCATAGAGAGAAAGAATGAAGGAGAGAAAATGGACTTCAATTTATTTCCAATTTGTTGAATAGAAACAAATACTTTAGCATAACAGTTGGTTTTTCTCTTTTTGCTACCCATTTTCAGACAGACTTTAGAAATGCTGAGGCTTTGGAGAACAATTTTAATCTAAATGTTCAACAGTAGTATAGATCATTACTGGAAAAGAGTTTGTGTTCCTTTTTTAATCAGATAGAAATTTTAATAAAAGTATTCAAAAAATGGAGTAACAAAAATGCAACCTTTATCAAATTGAATAATTGAAAACAAAGCTTGCAGATAGAAATTGAAATTTATATCTGCAAAAGCAGGGCAAACTAAATAAATTAAACAATGAGAATTCAAATAATGTATAGGTTGAATTTTGAAGTCCTCTACCTGTGCTTTGAAATATCTCCACTTATGAGAAAAATATTTGATTAAACTCCTATCTATAGCTGTATAAATTAATATTGTGTTCTTGAGTAGATTCAAATTTAGAAAACTTATGATTTTTTTAACATCCAAATTTAGCAAAGACATGGAATCAACCTAAGGGCCCATCAATGGTAGACTGGATAAACAAAATGTGGTACATATATACCATGGAATACTATGCAGCCATAAAAAAAGAATGAGATCATGTCTTCTGCAGGAATATGGATGGAGCTGGAGGCCATATCCTCAGCAAACTAAGACTGGAACAGAAAACCAAATGCTGCACATTCTCACTTATAAGTGGGAGCTAAATGATAAGAACACATGGGCACAAAGAGGGGAACAAAAGACACTGGAGCCTACTTGAGGGTGGAGGGTGAGAGGAGAGAGAGGATCAAGAAAAATGAAACTACTGGCTACTAGACCTAGTACTCAAGTGACTAAATAATCTATACAAAAAACCCCCATGACATGAGTTTACCCATATAACAAACCTGCCTTGTATCCCTGAACCTAATAACAGTTAAATAAATAAATTTGATGAAACATCTTAAAAATAAATATTTTGGTGAGTTTTTCTTATCTATAATTTCATAAAACTAATTTATCTGGCAACACAATGTTTCAAAAATTACATAAAATTATTTTAATGCCTCCTTTCATTCTCAAAACTGTCCTGGTACAGATGATAAATTTATGGTCACCCTATATATAATGTCGTGGGAGGTTGCCTGATTGCTTCCCCTAGTGTGATGCAGTGATATTCTTCAAGGCACTGGGTTAGATACTGGAAACAGAAAAGTAGTATTAAAATGATCTCTGCCTCCCAGAAGCTCACAGTGCAATGGAATGAAAAATATTCATTAATTAATGTTATGGGTTCCTGGTTGGAGACATACAAAAATCTCCAGAGAGAACTCCAGTGAGAATGGCTAGCATTGATATTGCAAATATTTTCGCAATTTGATTACTGAGTGGAATGTATAGCTTTTAGAAAATTGACCGTCCAGCAATATATTTCTGAAAGAGTTTGTTCTGTGGTGTCAAAGAGAAATTGTACCAGAGTTAAACAGGCAAGGAAGACTTTATTCAAAACGATTACAGTGAAAGTCAAGACTATTGTAATAGGAGTGAGAGACCAAATTCAACTTTTACTGGGAAAAAATGCAGGAGAGTTTTTAAGCACTGGGGTGAGCTAGTGGAGAAGTACTACAGGATGTTGAGGGGGAGGTTGGTCCATGTGATTAGGCTATCTGCGTTTTCTAATTGTGCTTATCCAAGTTTGACTCCTACCCTCCCACAGAAACTGAGAGAGAGGGGCACTATCTTATTTTTGAAAAAGGGGCACCTTTTTCAAAGGGGTGGCTCCCAGGTCCTAGAGAAAGACATTCCTCGGGTGTAAAACTGGCAAGAGGCTGGGAGATGTACATCTCAAAAGGGAAATAGAAAGAATCTACAATTGCAAGTTTCCTAAATTAGATGCTCTCAGTAAATGGAGGTCAGGGGTTTATAGTCAGGAATAAATCTGTTTAAAGTTTAGTCAAGCTAAGGGGAATGTTAAGGCCATCTTGGTCAGTGGATTTCTGAGCATCCATGCATATTTGACTCCAAGTTAGAGGAATACAAGGAAAACTCACTTGCCTGGAATCTCTCCCTACTGCTTCTCTTGCTGGTGAAGTTTATTCTTGTCTGGCAGGTTATAATCCTGTTGGAGTGTATATGGCCACCTAAAGACTGATCATAGGTCTTTAAGATTCAGTTTGAATAAATAAATACTTTTAGTGTTGCTATATAGTCAGCTTGGGAATAGGCTCTTCCCCTTGGACAGACAGCTTCCAGGGTTCCTGTATAGGAAATATTTCACTTTTTCACACTTTAGAGCCAATAAAAATGTACTTTTCTGCAAAAATGATGACAATGACAGGATATAACATCTGCTTTATAAGAGACAGCTGCATACAGTAGCTCCACACTAAATTTAATCTAGTCCTTAATTCTTAGCTGTGTTCCTGAGGGAGCATGACTAAAACCATTGCGTTAGCTTGTTCCCAATGATGATGTCCAATAAAGATGCCAAAAATATTTTAGCATTATTTTTATCTTTGACATTTGAAAGCAAACCACACTTACTGGTAAAATTTTGTTTAACATCTTTACTAATTGCCTTCAGTATGTTAAAAATGTAACCCTTTTAACAGTCATCTTTCCTTTTTGAGGTATTTTGTGCTAATTTAAAATACTGAAAAGGAATAAAATGCACAAGAATAAAATGAGGCAATGTGGTGTTCAAACCACGCTCCTTTCTTCTCTTGCTGTGTGAATTTGCTCAAGTTTCTTCATCTCTATGAAGTTCAGTTTTCTACCTGATAAAATTGAAATAATAAAAACATCTCCTCTGCATTCTTGTTTTGAAGGTTGAGGATTATGTATGATAAGTTCTTGAAACATAGTAAGTACCTAAAAGTATGCTATTATAGATCTGAAAGCTTCATATATACAGTGTGGCTGTAATAAGGGACTACTATTGTTTCAAAACTGTAAGGCAGTTTTGAATATACCCATGAGGTATTCTGAGCCCAGATGTGGTTAATTGTTTTTCTTATTCTCACTTTCTTGAAAGAAAATTTTTTTTGAAGATTATAGTACCAAACAGAGAGCTAGAGAACAAATGCACTGCTGGATAATTGATTTGGAGGTAACTTTCATTTATGAGTTGTGAGACCAGGCCCCTGGATTCTGGACTCCAAATCCGGTATTTTTTCAAGAGTATCCAAAGAGACAAAGTCCATTCTTTGATGCAGGACCAAGGTAGCACTAATCCTTGGCTAGTTTTTGGAAGGCAATCTCAAAGCTGGATGTGATACAAACAGAATAGGTATTGGGATAACTCCAGAAAAATTTAGTCTTTCATTAATTATTGCATGCATGCATGCATTTATTCAAAAAATATTTGTTGAGTACCTCCTACCTAGCCAGCACTATAGCAGGTGTCAGGAATAGACAAAAATAATAATAGCTAATTCTTATTATGCCCTGCTGGTACTAGGAAAGAGTTTAAATACTTTATTGCTCTTTTACTCATTTACACCTCAATAACTTCCCGAAGTCTATATTGTTGCTTTCCCCATTTTATAGATAAGAAAATTGAGTGAAAGAGAAGTTAGAAAACACATATGGTAACATAACATCGTGAAGTCAGAACCCAGGCTTTTGAACACCACTTCATAGTGTCTCCTCTAAAATAATAGTGAGCTAAGCAGACATGGTACTTGACCTTGCCTAGTGAAGGAAAAGAAATTAATCCAATAATCACAATAAGTATATGATTATAAACAATTATAATGGGGCACATCCAAGTGTAGGAACATTACATAGAGAGAATCTGATAAGTGTGAAGGCACAGGAAGAGCATGAGAAACTGAATAAAGGCCAGGGTGGCTGGGACACAGAGATTCACGGGGGAAAACAGTGCAAAGTACCACCAGAGAGGCAAAATGTTTAGATCCTGTATAAGCCTTAACTTTGGGGTCCAGAATACCTGTGTTCCAATCCCAGCTCTGCCACTTTTTTGCTCTGTATTTGCAGCAAAGGACTAACATCTCCGAGCTTATGTCTTTATTTTTAAAATAAGGATAATAATAAGATCTACCTCACAAAGTTACTGAAGTCAACAGATGAGTTATTTTATGTCTGGTACTTAGCATAGTGCCTGGCACATTATAAAACTAAATAAAGATTAGTTATTATGATGATTATATGAAATTATAAAAATACTTTCAATTTTATAAATTATAAAA
The DNA here is from genome assembly GCF_029281585.2 of Gorilla gorilla gorilla. Lineage (NCBI taxonomy): Eukaryota > Metazoa > Chordata > Mammalia > Primates > Hominidae > Gorilla > Gorilla gorilla. The sequence continues at coordinate 134,171,322 of NC_073228.2, forward strand.
TATACAATTTCAATTCACTTACTGAATCTGATTCTTTTCTTTAGCCTGAATTAATTCTCTAATTTATAGACTTAATATTTATAGAGCAGGATATGAGCTAAACTGTTCTGCTTTCTTCAGCAGACCCTAGACGAGAAAAAAATTTTAAAAGATAGTTTAAAGTAACAAATGTGTTAGTTGTTATAATAACCCAACTCCATTACCTTACATATGCACAGACACATGCTCTGGCACAGGCATTTGTGTGTGTGTGTGTGAGTGTGTATGTGTGCACTGTAGTTCAGACAAGCTTTCCATATTCCAGTTGGATCAAGCCTGTAAATCTGACATAGTCCAGGTCCCCAGGTAATTCCCCAGAGCGCAATTATGTTGAAACCCCAAATCACTGGCACTACTGCACCACAGTTGTTAAAACAACCCCAGAAAAGCTACCCAAATGAATGAATTTCCAAATTTAGCCTGAGTGATTGCTTAGAGCGGTGACTATCATTCTAAGGAATGTAGCAGGTTAGTGCAAGGTATTGCCAAAGTAGGTGGCGGATTTCCTCCTTACACAAAACTATGATAGTTAGTGGGTTTGTAAAAACTCAGCAGAAATAAAATTCTTCATTTATTTTGTTTCCACGAGCAGAAAACAGGAGAATTTCTCTTTTTCTCTTTGTGATCAAGAGGAAGGTAGCAGTGATACCAGAGTCATCTCACAAAATGCCAAGTGAGTGGAGCTGATCCATTGGCACAGGTGACAGAAGCCTGCTTTATTACCCCCAAGCAACAGGTTTTTGTCAGCAGAAGGAATAATCAAAGAATTTTCTGTATAGGTTATCACCTTAATAAGCCCACTGTAAAAAACACCTTAGAAAGAATTTATTGATAGTCAGCACAACACAAGTCTAAACAGAGGCTGCAAACTGAGTGGGTGTGGAAGAGGCTTGAGGAAATAGGCTATTCATAGAGAACAGGGAGGTGCTTGCAAACGGGGAAGTTGGAGATATTCCATAACAAGATCTTTCCTAGGGCTGTGTCATTTTGAAAAAATTTAAGTGCCTCTTTAAGCAAAAGATTGTTGGTTCCCAATCCCTGCAATAAGCCATCTGGCCTTTGGTGAGGCTATTGCCATATGGACGGTCATTTTATCTGAGGAGCAACCAAGAGCACTATGAAAAAAAAAAACATGTAATAATGATCTCTAATTGACTATATAGTCTAATTTTAAAAACTATGGCAAACTCAAAGACTTCAAAGTGCTACAGGGAAAATTTGCACATGGCTGATGCCTTATCTCCCTTCCTACTCTCTACATCTCAGTCTCAGCATGCAGCTGGTCACATCTGCTTGCATGGGTCTTTATGCTGCCAGTCAAGCTGTGTGGAGAACAGGCAGCATGACTGGGTACATGGCCGCAGGTGCATCAGTAACTCCTCTAGGTAGGAACAAATAAAGTTTATGTTTGGAACAACCAACTGGAAACTCAGGAAACCCTCTTTAGTAAACATTGTAAGAAAACTTGGCATAGTTCCAAAGACAGTGTACTGTCATTTACTTTGTTTAAGGAGAAAACTTATTTTCCCAATGTGTTTTCAAAAATTTCTGATCATTATGTTTAGCTATCCAAATAGTCTAAGAAGTCAAACAAATCAGTCCTTTGCTACAGTTACCATCAACGGGATACAAAGAAATGGATATTATTTTAATAGCCAATTGCTTTCCAAAGCTACTTGAGGAATAAATATGACTTAACAGAAAATATTTGATGTTTCACTAAATTAAAGATAATGGATATCCTTGTTTTTATAAAGGGATCTAAGTCTATTGAAGATTTGAGCTGCATTCTTTCTGAAATGTGTGCATACTGATTCATTCAATTTTGAAGTAATTTATCACTTTTACAAATTAAATGACTTTCCTCTGCTTCTCACACAATGAAGTTACGTGTGAAAATTAACTAGGCCAGGCGCGGTGGCTCACGCCTGTAATCCCAGCACTTCGGGAGGCCGAGGCGGGCGGATCACGAGGTCAGGAGATGGAGACCACCCTGGCTAACACGGTGAAACCCCGTGTCTACTAAAAATACAAAAAATTAGCCAGGCGTGGTGGCGGGCGCCTGTAGTCCCAGCTACTCGGGAGGCTGAGGCAGGAGAATGGCATGAACCCGGGAGGCAGAGCTTGCAGTGAGACTAGATCACGCCACTGCACTCCAGCCTGGGCGACAGAGCAAGACTCCATCACAAAAAAAAAAAGAAGAAGAAAAAAGAAAAAAAGAAAAGAAAATTAACTAATGGGCTGGGCGTGGTGGCTCACGCCTGTAATCCCAGCACTTTGGGAGGCCCAGGCGGGTGGATCACGAGGTCAGGCGATTGAGACCATCCTGGCTAACACAGTGAAACCCAATCTCTACTAAAAATACAAAAAAATTAGCCGGGCGTGGTGGCGGGCGCCTGTAGGCCCAGCTACTCGGGAGGCTGAGGCGGGAGAATGGCCTGAACCTGGGAGGCAGAGCTTGCAGTGAGCCGAGATCGTGCCACCGCACTCCAGCCTGGGCGACAGAGCAAGATTCAGTCACCAAAAAAAAAAAAAAAAAAAATTAACTAATGATTCTGCAATTTAATGCTCTTTCTTGAAAGAACACTCTAGGGAGTTTTATTCTGATATGCTGCTAAAGTTTAGGATATGTTTATTAATTTACAACATCCATATAAATGATTTCTGAAATTAAGAAGGGAAATGCACTCTAATTTGCCAATGTGATTGGCTTTTGTAAAATTCTTTCCAAAAAGTCACTTGAATATCCTTGATATTATACAATGCAATATCTTTATAGACTATTACCATAACTCAGTGTTCCTGATGATGTTGTCTGTGATTATTAAACATTTTACTATCACAGAAATAGAAAAAAAAATTGAAATTCCTATGAAACCACAGAAAACCCCAGATATTAAAAAAAAAAAACTTGAACAACAACAACAAAAAAACAAATTTGGAGACACTACCCCACCTGATCTCAAAATATATTACAAGGCTATAGTATTCAAAACAAGATACTGGCATAAAAACAGATATATAGATGAATGGAACAGGAAAGACAGCCCATAAATAAATTCATGCATTTACAGCCAATTGATCTTTAACAAAGGTGCCAAGAACACAAACTGAGAAAAGAACAGTCTTTTCAATAAATGAGATTGGGAAAATTGGAAATCCATGTGCAGAAGAATGAAATTAGACCCTTATCTCACACCATACACAAAAACCAACTAAAAATGGATTAAAGACTTAAACATAAGACCTGAACATGTAAACCTACTAGGAGAAAAACAGGAAAAAACTACTTTTTGAAATTTAGTCTAAGCAAAGATTTTTTGAATATGATCCCAAAAGCATAAGTGACAAAAGCAAAAATAGACAAATGGGATTGCAACAAACTTTAAAAAGCTTTTGCACAGCAAAGAAAACAATAGAGGGAAAAGAAAACCTACAGAATGGAAGAAAACATACAGAATGAAAAAAATATTAACCACTGATAAGGGGTTAATGTCCAAAATATATAACAGACTTGCTATGGCTTTGATGTTTGTCCTCTAAACCTCATGTTGACATTTAATTCCCAGTGTTGGAGGTGGGGCCTAATGGGAGGTGTTTAGGTCATGAGGTGAATTCCTCATGAACAGATTAACGTCCTCCCATGGGGGTGAGTGAGTTCTCATTCTTTTGCTCCTGAGAGATCTGGCTGTTAGAAAGATCCTGGAACCTTTTCCCTTTCTCTCCTGCACCTCTGCCCAAACACACCCCTGTGCCTTCCACTGTAAGTGCAAGTGGCCTAAGATCCACACTAGATGCAGATGTCCGATCTTGAACTTTCTGGCCATCAGAATAGTGAGCCAAATAAACTTTTTTTTCATAAATTGGTCAGCCCCAGGTATTCCTTGATAGCACACAAAATGGACAAGACCAAACTCAAATAACTCAACAGCAAGACAAAAAATTACTCAATCTAAAAAGTGGGCAAAGAACCAAAAACAGATATTTCTCAAAAGAAGACACACAAATGGCTAACAGGTGTATGAAAAAAAAAAGTTCAACGTCACCAAGTATAAGGAAAATGCAAATTAAAAACACAGTGATGTCACCTCACACCTGTTATGATGGCTGTTATCAAAAAGATGGAAGATAATAAGTATTGCCAAGGATGTGTAGAAAAGATAACACTCACATACTGTTGGTGGGAAGGTAAATTAGTACAGCCATTTTGGAAAACACTGCTGTGCTTCTTCAAAAAACTAAAAACAGAACTAAAATATGATCCAGAAATCCCACTACTGGGGATTTATAAAATAAAAATGAAATCAGTATGTCAAAGAGATATTTACACGCCCATTTTCATTGCAAACATTATTTACAACAGCCAAGATAGGAATCAACCTAAGTTTCCCCCAACAGACAAATGTATAAAGAGAAAATGTGACACACACACAGATACACACAGACACACAGACACACACACACACAGTGGACTACTATTAAGCCTTTAAAAAGAAGTGAGTCTTGTCATTTGCAGCATGGATGAAACTGGAGGACTTTGTGCTAAGTGAAAAACCAGACACAGAAAGACAAATATTGTGTGATCTCACTTGCTTGTGAAATCTAAAAAAGTTGAACTCATAGAAGCAGAGAGTAGAGTGGTGGCTGTCAGAGGCTGGGGGGTAGGAAAGGTGGAGAATGAGCGCTATTGGTCAAAAAGTACAGTCTCAGACAGGATGAATAAGTTATGAAGATCTATGATATGGCATGATAACTATTGTTGATATAATGTATTGTATACTTGAAAATTGCTAAGAGAGTAGACATTAAATTTCTTACCACTAAAAAAGACAAGTATGTGAAGTAATGGCTATGTAATTTTGTTTGATATAATAACTTCCCATTGTATGCATATGTCAAAATATCACATTGTACAGTGCAAATACATACAATTTGTATTTGTCAATTATATCTGAATAAAGCTGGGGGGAATGTTAATAATGGCAATGATGGTGACAATGCTGAGCAATTGCTTTATGCTAGATACTATTATTTGGTAGTTGATATAGAGTAGTATTTAAGTACATTGGCTTTCAATTCACAGAAACCTTGTTTTCTATTACACCTTTAATGAGTACATTATTCAGCAGAAGGTAGCTTATTCATGACTATCAGAGAAAGTCTTCTATGACCTCTTGGAACTCAATTTCTCCATATGAGAAATGGAAATAAAACACCTACCACACAGAATTGTTACTATAGCAGATAATTTATATACCGCACTACACAAAGTTTTGAAGAAATAAAATTCATCAAAAATATACTGAATTTATATATCTTTAAACTTTGAAATTAAGGTCAAATACCATCATTTGTGAATAGAGATCAGAAAAAATGGTATTTGGGCTTAAACTGCTTCAAAAAATAACACTTAACTTCCATTTAAATGTTTTTACATGTGCATGGAATTTGGCAAATACGGAATTTTAAAGTATTAAAATACTTGCTAGAGTTCATTTGTGCCTAAAGATATGCCTCCTGGGTTCAAGCAATTCTCCTGCCTCAGCCTCCCCAGTAGCTGGGATTACAGGCATGTGCCACCATGCCCAGCTAATTTTTTGTATTTTTGGTAGAGATGGCGTAGATCTCCACCTTGGTAGGCTGGTCTGAAACTCCTAACCTCAGGTGATTCACCCTCCTCGGCCTCCCAAAGTGCTGGGATTACAAGCGTGATCCACCACACCCAGCCAAATTCTTCTTAATCAACATGAGGTGGGACTTCTATCTGTTCTAATTTATGTAGTCAAGTTTTCCTATTTTCTTTCATTGAGACAGAAAGAAAACTAGAAAACATCAGTTTTGATCTTTGGATCACTTTAAGTTTGTGTTGTTTCATCTCAATTCTTTCTTAGAAAATACCCATCTAAAACTACTAGAAGAAATAATACTCCTACTTAAAATTCCTTTTGATATGGTTTGGCTATGTTCCCACCCAAATCTCATCTTGAATTGTAGTAATCCCCATGTGTCAAGGGTGGGGCCAGGTGGAGATAATTGAATCATGGGAGCGGTTTCCCCCATACTATTCTTGTGGTAGTGAATAAGTCTCAAGAGATCTGATGGTTTTATAAATGGGAGTTTCCCTGCACTAGCTCTCTTGCCTGCCACCATGTAAACATGACTTTGCTCCTCATTTGCCTTCTGCCATGACTGTGAGGCCTCCCCAGCCGTGTGGAACTGTGAGTCTATTAAACCTCTTTCCTTTATAAATTACTCAGTCTTTATTAGTATGTCTTTCTTAGCCATGTGAGAACAGACTAATACACCTTTTAATGTTTTAATTTCTCTGTGCCATCTCTGAAAACTTTAGCTACTTTATATGCATATACGCACTCATACCCATCATTAAGAGACAAGAAGTTTCTTTGCTTGTGAAGACTCTCTGACAGTCATGTGCTCTAAGAACAATTTCTGTGGTACCCTTGAAATAAACATTCTGGTGAAGTAGAAGAAACTTCAACAAGAGCAGCAAACAGATCAAATTTCAGCAAATGAAACAAGGTTCAAAGTCTAACTACAACTGAATTCAAATTGTACCAGTGGTACCAGTGACATTTCTTTGGCCTGTTCTGAAAGACAGTGGGTGTTTCTAGCACAGATTGTTAGTTTTAATTTGCGCAAATGTGTTTTTATTACCAATTGGTACAGAGGTGGCAAAAGGAAACAGTCTCTGGAGGCAGAACAAATGGGGAAATGTGTTTTGAGTCCCTTTTGGCAGCAGTCAGTTTGATATCCCCAAGGAAATGTTTCTTGACAATAATTATAAGACAAACATCAATATTTGGTTTCTAAATATTTGACAAAATGGAAACTATTTTTGCCAGGAAAATGGAACCAGTGGATCCCTTCAAACTCAGTATTTAACGGAGGCTTAAGAAAAGGCTATAAAGGAGAAAATATGGGAAGTATGTGATCTTTAACCCAAATAGGCTGTAAAGTCAATCTAACACACACTCTAGATTTATCAAGACCTACATATTCTGTTTTTTTAAAGTTTTTAGAGTTATTTTCATTTGTTTCATTTTTAATCTTTCGTGCCTTTTACTAACGCATTGAGTTTTCTTTGTTCTTTTCCCTTGATTCTAGGTTTTTTTTTCTTTTTTTTTTTTTGGAAATTATGCATTTAAAACTCTTCTAATGGTTACTAGAGACAATTTTAAATATATTAATTTTGCTATTAAGTTAGCCTAGAATTTTAAAATTTCCGAACAGTTCAATAAAATAAATTTAACACATGGAACTAAAATTACTATTGCCAGGTCTTACTTGGATTCTATTCTTTTTCCAAGTAAATGTTAATGAGAAGAGTAGCAGGAAGAAAAGTAACCATAACAATTGGCAGATATATTTATTTCTCTAGCTTTTAAAGTTTATTTTAAACACACAAGGCAGAAATATAGGCCCCAAACAGGCACCACCCAACCAATAAAGAATGTTTTATAAAACTTCAATGGCCTTGTCATCTGTTATTTATTTTTATTCATATTTGCCCCATTTTCTTTATTTTTCCTTCTCTATCTACAGTTAATAATAAAAAATAAACAGGATATGCTAAATGAATGTAACTCAAGGTGAAGTTTTTTTCTGTAATCAGAAATTATATAACATTATTCTAGAGAGCTTCTTCATTTGCTTTATCTAATTAATATATAACTGGAAATTTCCACTTCTAAGTCTGATAAGTATTTGGGATCAACAGAAAACTTCAGTTTGAATTTTTATTGCATCAGAAATTAGCAGTTAACCAATAGTCATTTATCTGGGCAATTTATAATTATTTCATTCACTTCACATTAGGAATAATATCTAAGTAATCATAAACCCAAGTTCTCCTGTACCCAGGTTTCTTGACAAGCCTTTAAGCTTTGCTAGTGCTTGTTACCAAAGTGATCTCACAGTTCACCTTTTCTCCTCTCAATGTGATATAAAATCCAGCCATGGCCCTCCTTTGTTTTTAATACCACATTGGGTGATGGTTCTGTGAGGTAAAGAGAGCCCGAAAAAAACAAATAGAACATTTCAAGATGTCATTATTAATTCCACATGATGAATATTTACTGCAGTTGCTATTTAGATGTCTCAGAGGGTATCCAAATTCATTTGATGTAACATGAGGAAACTAGCAAACAACATCATTAGCCTTGGAAAAAAAACACTGGTTAAAATAACTAAAAACAAACACAAGCCAAAAAAAAAGGGGGACAAAAAGGGTAACACTTTCTCACAAACTTGTTTTGCGAATTTCTGTAAAACCATTCTGACCATTAGTCAGCATAACAGTGTTTTTCAGATTTTTTGGACCCTTATATATTTACTCAATAAAATCATGTCTTTATTTGTTTTTTAAAATTGGTACATGATGACAGGTCTGTGTGTCTGGCAGGAACAATATCTTTCCGGTGTCCATGCTCCTTCACCTCTTGTTACTGTCATTTATAATTATCAAGGAAGTACCAGGTAAACAAATGTGACTTTAAAACAATTATAAAGCTTGTGGAATCATACATGGACATTTAAAAAATATGAATTAATTTGTAGGGCCAACAAACTGATAATAATTTTGAGCCACTGCCAAAAAGGGTAAATAAGATTGTTTCCCACCTACTTAAAATTCAATGCAAATGTTGAAAATATTCAGCTTTATTTTCATTCATTTAACTAATAGTTCCTAAATATGTGAAAAGATCTTGTCACTATGCATACCTTGGAACTAGTGAAATAATAACATACAGCTTCCATTTTTGAAAAATTCAATATAAATGTGGGGAATATCATTCTTATTCCATTTTAGTCTAAGTTGAAAATTTGATACCTCACTCTTACAGTCACTTTTATTTGCAAAACATCAATTTTACTTTCTATAGAGCATCACATGTTAAACAAATTTCATCAAATGTCTTTCAAGAAAATAAATACTATGATGGCCTGTCCTTAAACCTACCACCAATAGCTAATTTTAAAAATGTACAATGAGAATTACTCAAAATTGTATTTAATGATGCTCTGATGAAGATGGCAAACTGAAAATGTGGCATTAGTGTCTCTCTTCATCTCCCACTTTTTTTGAAATCAAAACAACAACAATAAAGATTACTTAACAAAATCCCCTAACAACAACAAAAAAAATGAGAACCAGAAAATTTGCCCTTTGAGGGCCTTCTGAAAAATAGCAAAAAATGATTTGAGATTGACAGGTAAATTTAAAGCAAAGTCAATTATAACAATATACACAATGTGCATCCTCCTGCAAGGATGATAATTGGTCTTCCTAATAAGTCCCTGGAAAAATCCCAAATCTGTAGTCTGTGGATGGACATGGTGACTGGTCTTCCTGCCATAGTGGGCAAGGCATGCCAATCAAATTCTTGGAGTATAGAGACATTCAAGGTGGGAGACTGGGCTCAAACTCAAGTGAGAAAGGCAGATGCATTTGATGCCCTTCCCAACATTAATCATTCTTCTCTTTATCAATCATAAAAACCCAACCTTGAGTATTTGCCCTCCACCTACCTACCAAAAGGAAAGCCCAATTGCATAGAACCCAAATTCATTCCTCTCATTCATAAGGAAGGCTACTGTGAAACAAGATTTTTTTCACAATTAAGAAGCCCATGCTAGCTGTGTATATGAATCCTTATAATCATTATAATTCTCCCTTTGTAAATCAAGTAATTTGCCTGATAGAGCTTTTATTGAGTCCATGGGATGTGATAAGCACTCATCAAATAATGAGATACACTGAGGTGAACAATCCAGACAAGGTCATTGGCATCATAAAGTTAACTCTCTTACAGAGAATACAAATGGTAAATGAGCAAATAAAGAAAACTATTTAAACAAGCAAGTAAAGAAAAATACAGATTATGGTAAGTGATACAAAAGTTTAAAAGTCAGGTGAGGCGCTAGAAGGTAATAAGAGAGTCCGTTTATAAAGGAAAATCAAAAGACCTCCTGTAACAATGTGAGATTTCAGTAGAAACCTGAAAGAGGAGAATGAGCCAAACATGTGGAAAGTTACAGAAAAGAACATTTCAGGCAGAGGGACAGTCATAAAAAGGGGGGCCTGGATACATAGTTGGGAGGAGGGCAGCATCTTTGAGAAAAACAAAGGAAGCCAGTGCGCCTGGAGCATAATGAGAAAGGTGACGATTGATTAAGGTGAGGCAGTGTCCATGTCAAGAAGAGCTTTGAAGAACATAGTAGAGCCTGGATTCTTTTTCTGACTCATGGGATAGCATTAAAGGTTTTACTCAGAAGGATGGCATCATCAGCTTTATTTCTCAAACAATCACTACATTAGCTCTGAGGAAAATAATTGAATAAGGGCAAAGTGGAAGAAGAGAGACCAATAAATGGTCTCTGGTGGTAGTCTAGGCAAGAATGATGTCATCTCAGACTAGGTAAAGGCTTTGGGTATGATTCCTGGGTTTTTGGTTTCAGCAACAGAAGGATCGTGGTGATATTTAGTGAGATGGGAAATATTAGGGAGGAATAGGATTTAGTGGGAGGTAATCAAATTTTACTATCTAATATGATATGTTGGGGATGTGTAATGGTATGTTTGAAGGTGTTAAAGATGTTGTCTTTTTCAGTGAGAGATCAATGTTTGACTATAATAATAAAATATGCTTACATTTTCAACATTTGATAACAATTCAAGGGTAACCAATAAAATTTTAGATATATAATTTATAAATTTCAGGTAACCAGAAGAAGAAGAAAAGAGTTAATAAAATGCCAGAGAAATATAAACAAAAGGGAACGTGTAAGAAAAAAATAAAATCCTACTATAAACATAAAATAAGGTGGTGGGATATATCCAAATGTCTCAATAAATTTAATACCTGCCAGATCACCCATTAACTATATCTTCTTGGAGAGTGCAGGGAATACTCCTGTCACCTAGGGTTTGAGAAATGCGTCGGTGAGAAGAGCACTGCTCTGTAGTGGCTTCTCTGGAGGCCAGAAATGACAGCAGAAAGTACTGCTATAAAAACGGGTTCTCTGAACTGAATAGAATCTATGAGATCCTATATTTCAGGGATCAAATGCAAACATTAAATGGCCAAAGACAACATGTGCATGGTTACCTTGATGGGCAGCAGACTCAAAGCAGTAATAGAAAATGGTCTGACCCACAGAGACCTTTGGCATTGGCTAATTAATCATGGAGACCCTACGGCTAAAATAAATATATAGCCTAGTAACATTATAGTTGGTATATATCAATAAATGGCCCTAGGTTTGGTGAACAGAAGTTCGACTTGAATTGCTCAATACGGAGTTATGGCCCATTTACATCCCCAGATCCTCTTTACTTAGGCAGTGCCGGGTGTATTTGAGAATTATACTGCCCAAAACTTATGCCCTAAATTTCCTCCAGCTTTTCTCAAAAGAACTTGTGATCATCCAAAAGAATTATTGTTGATGGGAGAAGGGAAAATAATCAGATTTTTCAGAGATTATTGATCACTGGCTCTGAGCAGTGGTTTACGGAGAGCAGCGGGTTAATGGGGTTTTAGCGTGAGTCCATCTCACAGTTGGCTTGGTAATCCCTCAAACTCATGCTGTGATTATTTTCTCAACCCTTCTAGGCATAATTGGAATAGGCATACTCTCAGAGCAAAGTTTAAGTGGAGACCTCTAGAGCTTCCTTTGTCAAAATGATAATTCAAAATCAATACTGCATTTCTTAAGGAATTACAAAGATTAGTGCCACCAAAATGTGCTTGAAAGATATCAGAGTGGTGATGCTACTGCATTCCAATTTAACTAACCTATTTAGCTTGCATAGAAAACAAACGAATTTTGGAGAATAACAGTAGATTACATTAACTTGATCAGATGGTGACTACAATTGCAGCTGTTGATCCAGCTGTTTTTTCCTTACCAACGGAAATCAACAAATCTTCTGTCACCTGATATGTAGTTTTGATCTGTTGAATGTTTTTCTGCCCTCTATATCTTTTAGTAAATACTGCCAAAAGAGGTGATTTAACTGGCAGATTTAGCTTCAAAGTTTTCACTTTCATTATCTTACTTCAGGGCAGTTTCCACTCTCCAGCCTTATGACATAATCTTCATAATTGTTTCTTCATTTCATAGAATATCATGTTGATTGATAATATTATAATATGAATATTTTGCTTATTGGGCCTGGTGAATAGCAAGCAGCAACCACTCTAGATACCTTGGCAAGACAAATGCTTATCAAAGGATAAGTAAATCCTACCAAAATTTAGGGACCTGTAATCTTGCTATTAGGGGCTCGGTGGTCTGCAGGAGGCTGAGATATTATTTTTAAGATGAAGCATAAATTACTGGATCTGGCCTATTTTACCACTAAGAAAGAAGTACAATACCAAGTGATAGTCTTTGAATATTGGGTATGATAGTCATTGTTTTTTGAAGAACACAAAAGAATGTCATTTTTAAGTGGTCCTGCAATAAGAGAAGGCTCTCCAACAGATCCAGGCTGCCATGCCAGATGCTCTTCCTCTTGAGACATATGTTCCATTAGATCTGATGCTGCTGAAGTATTTATGGCAGATAAGGAGTCTATAGGAAGATTTTGGAAAGTCTCTATAATGGATCACAGCACAGAAATTTATGTAAGTCAGATTCATTCCTTATGACCTCAGTCTTTCTACAAGCGCTCATTGACAAAGTATTAATAAATATAACGACTGGTTGACAGTCAGTTAAGTTGAGTTGCTGCCACACAATGCAGTCTTAAAAATGATCTACCAAATTTTTACTCCAGAAATACATCAAATGTGATTGTAATAAATGATTCTTCTTTTGTATAGTGCTGAATTATGTTTGTAATCTTTCATTTAGGATATTTGCATCTCTGTTCATGAGATATGTCGGCTTTTAATTTTGCCTTTTTATAATATATTTTTCAAAGTTAAAATTAATTTGGCCTAAAAATACAAGATAAAAAGTGTCCTCTCTTTTTCTATTCTTTGTAAAAGCTTGTGAAAACTAGTGCTATTTCTTCATTAAATGTAAGTAAGATCAGTCTCATGCTGGGAAATATTTAACAGTTGGCTTTTCAAAAGTATTATATATATTATACTTTATGTTACATATAACATGCAAATATTATATATATAGTATATATGGCATGCTCATTGTGAATTTTTACTGCTATTGAGGATGTGTAACACACAACTTACTAATAAAGTGTACTTTCTTTACTGTAAACTCTTTATTGCCAATTGAGTCTCATATAATACTTTAGTGGCTTTCTTTCTTAACTCTTGTGTCCACACTCAGCCTAGAAGAGCAATTTAGCCAATTTGATAAATAGATTTTCATCCTAATCTATTAAATGTCTTCCTTTTGTATTTACTGTTATTAATCATATATGTGATCTACTGATCAACTAATTCTTACCTTCATACAAACTATATTTATGAAACTGAAGCCTCTTTACATTTAGCAATAAATCAAGCCCTCATATATATTGCTTAATAATTTCTGTGGTGTTAACTCTCCCACCCTGGCTGATTTCATGCTATCAATGTGATATCACTGAAAACAAAATTGAGAAGAGGGACACAGTAGAGCACCAGTGTAAGTATTTGCACCCTACAGATACAACAGATGTTAATAACCTCAAGAGCAGCTAATAGTAAAATGTAATAAAAAATAATGAGGAAGTGGCCAGGCGTGGTGGCTCAAGCCTGTAATCCCAGCACTTCGGGAGGCCAAGGCAGGCAGATCATGAAGTCAGGAGATCAAGACCGTCCTGGCTAACACGGTGAAACCTCGTTTCTACTAAAAATACAAAAAATCAGCTGGGCGCGGTGGCGGATGCCTGTAGTCCCAGCTACTCGGGAGGCTGAGGCAGGAGAATGGTGTGAACCCGGGAGGTGGAGCTTGCAGTGAGCCGAGATGGCACCACTGCACTCCAGCCTGGGCGACAGAGCGAGACTTCGTCTCAAAAAAAAAAAAAAAAATTATAATAATAATGAGGAAGTAATGAGTTTGGGATATTGATTTTTTTAATATGATTTATTTAGTAGTAATTTTAAATGTTTTAATTTCTAATAATGACTGTGTTAAAGAGCTAGCTTGCAAAATTTCTGAAATTTTAGCAGTTGTCAGGAACAAGCCATCTCCAGTACACCACCATTGAAGTCATCAGATAATCTATCTGTGCCAAGAGTTTTATTTAAGGTAAAGTATTCAATTATAGATTTATTTCATTTAACAGTTTTAAGACAATAGAGACTTTTTATATCTTCTTGTGTCAATATTGGTAAGTTGTATTTTCCTAGAAAATTGTCCTTTTCTTCTAAATTTAAACATTTATTGGCATAAAGTTGCTCACTAAAATGTCTCATAAACCTCTTAATTCCTATTACTATTGTCCCTTTTTAATTCTTGTTATTTGCTTTTTGTTAGTCTTTATTTCTTGACCCATCACACCAGGAGTTTATCAATTGTATTAGTTTTTCTCAAAAAAAATTTAGCTATTGATCTATTTTATGTTTATTGCTACTTCATTAACTCTTACTTTGACTCTTTCCCTTCTACTTTTTATAGATTTAAATTTACTGTCATTTTTCTAAGTTCTTGAGATAGAAGCTTAGATAATTGATTTCCACCTAGCTTTTCTAATCATAAATACTCTATGAAATGATGTATGTATGATAGCTATAGATTTTTCATGAATATTCTTTATATAGTTGAGGAAGATTCCATCTATTCCTAGTTTCCTGAGCATTTTCATGAGGAAATTTAAGATTTTGTATGAAGCACAGCTTTAACTGCATCACATAAATTTTGATATGTAGTGCCTTATTATCATTTATTCCAAAATATTCCCTAATTTCCTTTGTGATTTCTTTTTTAACCTATGAATATTTCCATTTACAAACTTTGGAGTATTTTCTAATTATCTTGTAGTTATAGATTTCTACACTAATTGTACCATGGTAAGATTACATAGTATATGATATAATCTTTTAAAATTTGGCTAAACAAATGGTTAATTTTAGTAAAGAAATGTGTATCTTGTGATTTTGGCACCACATGCAAAGGTATGTCATTTGGACCAAAAATATTATGTTTTTAATAATACTCATATTGAGATGTGTTTGTTTGTTTTCTAAATTTAAAAAAAAGGTGGTAAAATCTCCCCAAAATAATGTAGATTTGTATATTTTCATTTTTTAATACATCATTTAAAAATTAATTATTAGGTGACATTATTAACATGATTCAGGTTAAAATTGTTCCATTTTCCCAGTAAATTTAAACATATTATTATAAAGTATCTCTCACAATATCCAGTGTTTGTTTGTGTCTTACATCTCGTTTCATAGGTCTGTAAACTTTGAATATTATTTATAAGTTGTATATTTTTCACTTTTATTTATTTTCAGTTTCTGTATGTCCTTTAGATATGCTTTCTAAATAGAACATGGTTGTTGCCATTGATGTTATTATTTTTATAAAGTCTGAAAATATATTCTATTTACATTAACTTCATTTACACTTAACATATCACACACACATCCATCCATTTGTATGTATGTACTCAGTGTATTTCATCATTAAGTATGATAGCTGTAGATTTTTCATAAATATCCTTTATATAGTTGAGGAAGATCCCATCTATTCTTAGTTTCCTGAGCATTTTCAAAAGGAATAGATGTTAAATTTTTCTTAAATACTTATTTGCACCTATTGAGATAACCAAAGCATTTTTCTTTTCTATTCTACTAATGTGATAAACTATCGTGCTATATTAATATAGTGTATACCACAAAATCGATAGTTCAATGCTAAGTGAGCATTCTATTTATGGAATAAATCCCATTTGGTCATGATGTATTGTTCTTTTTGGATATTACTGGATGCTGTGTTATGTTATATCTTGCTGTATAATAAATTCCCAATAACACATTTACTTAAAACATGATTTTATTATCTCACAGTTTTCATTGGTTAGGCATATGAGCATGGATTAACTTGGTTCTCAAATCAGAGTTTTACAGCTGTAAGCAAGGTGCCAAATATGATGGAGTTCTTATTTGGAGCTTAGGGTCTTCCAAGCTCATTCAGGTTGTTTTATGTAGAATTAGGTTTCTTGAGGCTGTATGACTGAAGTATTCATTTTCTTGCTCTCTGTCAGTCAATGACTACTGTCAGATCCTAGAAGCTGCTTTTGGGTTCATATCATGTGCAGCTCATAAGCAGTTCACAACATGGATATTTGCATTCTCCCAGGCCAGCAGGAGTGTATAAATATGACTTTCTCCTCTGCAACTAGCTAGAAGAAACTCTCTGTAAAGATCCTGCCTGATTAGATCAGGCTCACCTAAGATAATTTCCCTTTTAGATACATAACATAACATAATCATGAGAGTGGTAACTAATTACAATTATAGCTTCCACCCACAATAAAAGGGATTATATAGGCACATACACCAGATGGTGGGAATCTTGAGGATTATCTCAGAATCCTGCCTACGAGAGATTTTATTTGATTGAATTTTGTTTAAAAATGTATTTAAGAACAAAGCAAAGAGACAACCTACAGAATGGGGGAATATATTTGCCAACTATGCATCTGACAAAGATCTAATACCCAGTATATATAAGGAACTTAAACAAATTTACAGAGAAAAACAACCCCATTAAAAAGAAGGCAAAGGACACAAACAGACACTTCTCAAAAGAAGACATACATGTGGCCATCAGCATATGAAAAAAAGGTCAATATCACTGATCATTAGAGAAATGCAAATCAAAACTACAATGAGATACCATCTCTCACCAGTCAGAATGTCTACTATTAACAGATACTGGTGACATTGCAGAGAAGAGGGAACACTTATGCAATGTTGGTGGGAGTGTAAATTAGTTCACTCATTGTGGAAAGCAGTATGGCAATTCCTCAAAGAGCTAAAAGCTGAGGTAACATTCAACCCAACAATCCCATTACTGGGTATATGCCCAGAGGAATATATTAATAAATCATTCTACCATAAAGACACATGCACGCGAATGTTCATTGCAGCACTATTCACAATAGCAAAGGCATTAAATCAACCTAAATGCTCATCGAAGACAGATTGGATAATGAAAATGAGGTACATATACATCATTGAATACTATGCAGCCATAAAAACGAATGAGATAATGTATTTTGCAGGAACGTGGATGGGGCTGCAAGAACAGAAAACCAAATACAGCACGTTCTCACTTAAAAGTGGGAGCTAAATGATTAGAACGTATGAATACAAAGAAGGAAACAACAGACACTGGTGTCTACTTGAGGGTGGAGAGTGAGGAGGAAGAGGAAAAAAGAAGATAACTATTGGGTACTAGGCTTAATACCTGGGTGACGAAATAATTTGTACAACAAGCCCTGTGATAGGAGTTTACCTACGTAACAAAATTTCACATGTACTCCTGAAACTAAAGTAAAAGTTATTTTTAAAAATGTATAGAGTAGAATACTGGCTACTAGAGGCTGGATAGGGTGAGGGTGTTGGGGAAGGTTGGTCAAGGAGTACAAAGCTACAATTAGATAGAATGCACAATGTTTCGTTGCTGAGTAGAATGATGTAGTTAACAATAATATATTACATATTCCAGAATAGCTAGAAGAGAGGATTTTGAGTGATCTCACCACAAAGAAATGATAAATGTTGGAGGAGATGAATATGCTAATTATCCTAATTTGATCATCACACATTGTAAACATATATGAAAACATCACATTCTATGCCATAAATATGTATAGTTATTATATATCAACTAACAATAAAATAAACTTAAAAAAATAAAAAGAACTAAAAATAAAACTACCGTACAATCCAGCAGTCCCACTACTGGGTATATACCCAAAAGAAAAAAAAGATCATTCTATTAGAAAGATGCCTGCACTTGGATGTTTATCATGGCACTATTCACAATAACAAAGATACAAAATCAACCTAAATGTCTGTCAATGGATGAGTTGGTAAACAAAATATAATCTCTATACGCCATGGACTGCCACTCAGCTATCATAAGAATGATATCGTGTCTTTTGCAGCAAGGTGGATGGAACTAGAGGCCATTAAACTAAGTGAAATAACTCAGAAACAGAAAGTCAAATACCCCATGTTCTCACTTATAAGTAGGAGCCAAACAATGGGTACACGTGGACATACAGAGTGGGAAAATAGACACAGGAGACTCAGAAAGGTGGGGTGGGGGTGAGGTTGAAAAATTACCTATTGGGTATCATATTTACTATACATAAAAATATATACTAAAAGCCAAGACCTCACCACTATGCAATATACCCATGTAACAAAACTGCACATGTACCCCCTACATCTTTAAAACATGTTGATTCTGTGTACCGAAGAGATTTTGGTGAGTAGTTTACAGTTTTATTTTTCCCATTGTAATGTCTCTATCTAGTTTTGATAGAAAATACTGCTATTCTCATGTGGAGGGTGTTTCCCTCCTCTTCAATTTTCTGGAAGAGTTTGTGTAGAGTTGGAACTATTTCTTTGTTTAGTGTTGGGCATAATTGACCACTGATGCCATCTGCACATGTGGTTTTCTTTCAGGTTTTTTTTTAAATTATACTTTAAGTTTTAGGGTACATGTGTACAACGTGCAGGTTAGTTACATATGTATACATGTGCCATGTTGGTGTGCTGCACCCAGTAACGCGTCATTTAACATTAGGTATATCTCCAAATGCTATCCCTCCCCCTTCCCCCCACCCCACAACAGGCCCCAATGTGTGATGTTCCCCTTCCTGTGTCCCTGTGTTCTCATTGTTCAATTCCCACCTACGAGTGAGAACATGCGGTGTTTGGTTTTTGGTCCTTGCAATAGTTTACTGAGAATGATGGTTTCCAGCTTCATCCATGCCCCTACAAAGGACATGAACTCATCCTTTTTTATGGCTGCACAGTATTCCATGGTGTATATGTGCCACATTTTCTTAATCCAGTCTATCATTGTTGGACATTTGGGTTGGTTCCAAGTCTTTGCTATTGTGAATAGTGCCACAATAAACCTATGTGTGCATGTGTCTTCATAGCAGCATGATTTATAATCCTTTGGGTATATACCCAGTAATGGGATTGCTGGGTCAAATGATATTTCTAGTTCTAGATCCCTGAGGAATCGCCACACTGACTTCCACAGTGGTTGAACTAGTTTACAGTCCCACCAACAGTGTAAAAGTGTTCCTATTTCTCCACATCCTCTCCAGCACCTGTTGTTTCCTGACTTTTTAATGATCGCCATTCTAACTGGTGTGAGATGGTATCTCATTGTGGTTTTGATTTGCATTTCTGTGATGGCCAGTGATGATGAGCATTTTTTCATGTGTCTTTTGGCTGCATAAATGTCTTCTTTTGAGAAGTGTCTGTTCATATCCTTCGCCCACTTTTTGATGGGGTTGTTTGTTTTTATCTTGTAAATTTGTTGGAGTTCATTGCAGAATATACATTCTTCTCAGCACCACACCGCACTTATTCCAAAATTGACCACAGAGTTGGAAGTAAAGCTCTCCTCAGCAAATGTAAAAGAACAGAAATTATAACAAACTGTCTCTCAGACCACAGTGCAATCAAACTAGAACTCAGGATTAAGAAATTCACTCAAAACTGCTCAACTACATGGAAACTGAACAACCTGCTCCTGAATGACTACTGGGTACATAATGAAACGAAGGCAGAAATAAAGGTGTTCTTTGAAACCAATGAGAACAAAGACACAACACACCAGAATCTCTGGGACACATTTAAAGCAGTGTGTAGAGGGAAATTTATAGCACTAAATGCCCACAAGAGAAAGCAGGAAAGATCCAAAATTGACACTCTAACATCACCATTAAAAGAACTAGAGAAGCAAGAGCAAACACATTCAAAAGCTAGCAGAAGGCAAGAAATAACTAAGATCAGAGCAGAACTGAAGGAAATAGAGACACAAAAAATCCTTCAAAAAATCAATGAATCCAGGAGCTGGTTTTTTGAAAAGATCAACAAAATTGATAGACCGCTAGCAAGACTAATAAAGAAGAAAAGAGAGAAGAATCAAATAGACACAATAAAAAATGATAAAGGGGATATCACCACCGATCCCACAGAAATACAAACTACCATCAGAGAATACTATAAACACCTCTATGCAATAAACTAGAAAATCTAGAAGAAATGGATAAATTCCTCAACACATACACCCTCCCAAGACTAAACCAGGAAGAAGTTGAATCTCTGAACAGACCAATAACAGGATCTGAAATTGAGGCAATAATTAATAGCTTACCAACCAAAAAAAGTCCAGAACCAGATGGATTCACAGCCAAATTCTACCAGAGGTACAAGGAGGAGCTGGTACCATTCCTTCTGAAACTATTCCAATCAATAGAAAAAGAGGGAATCCTCCCTAACTCATTTTATGAGGCCAGCATCATCCTGATACCAAAGCCTGGCAGAGACACAATAAAAAAAGAGAATTGTAGACCAATATCCCTGATGAACATCGATGCAAAAATCCTCAATAAAACACTGGCAAACCGAATCCAGCAGCATATCAAAAAGCTTATCCACCATGATCAAGTGGGCTTCATCCCTGGGATGCAAGTCTCGTTCAACATACACAAATCAATAAACATAATCCAGCATATAAACAGAACCAACGACAAAAACCACATGATTATCTCAATAGATGCAGAAAAGGCCTTTGACAAAATTCAACAGCGCTTCATGCTAAAAACTCTCAATAAATTAGGCATTGATGGGATGTATCTCAAAATAATAAGAGCTATCTATGACAACCCACAGCCAATATCATACTGAATGGGCAAAAACTGGAAGCATTCCCTTTGAAAACTGTGGTTATGTTTTCAACTATCAATTTAATTTATTTAATAGGTATAGGGCTGTCTGGTTTATCTATATCTGCTGAAGTAAGCTTCAATAGTTTATGTCTCTCAAGAAATTTGTCCAGTACACTTAAGTTTTGGAATTTATTGACATAAAGTTGTACACAATATTCCCTTAGTCTTCATTATTCTTTTAAAAGTTGTAGATTTATAGTGATAGTGTTTCTCATTCTTGCTATTGTTAGATTTTGCCTTTTCTTTTTTTTTTCTGATTAGCCCAGGTATATATTTCTTCAAAGAAAAACTTTTGTCTTTATTTTCTTTGTTAGTTCTCTGTTTTCCATTTTATTGATTTCTGGACTGATCTTTATTATTTCATTGTTAATGCATATTTTAGGTTTCATTTACGCTTCTTTTTTGTTAATAAAGGTAGAAACTGAAGTTACAGTTTTTATCTCTTTTCATATATGTATTAGTGTTTAGTTGTATAAATTTCCCTTTAAGTGCTGTTTTAGGTGCATACCACAAATGTTGATGTGCTCTATTTGTATTTTAAAAATATAAATAGCTGAAAATGTTTCCCAGTCTACTTTTGATATCTTATTTGACCTTGGGTTGTTGAAAAGTAAGGCTTTTTTTTAGTTTCTGAATATTTGGAGATATCTTTTTGTTACTGGCATCTTAATTCTATTGTGGTCAGTGAACATACTTTGCATGATTTGAATTCTTCAAAGTTTATGGAGACTTGTATTGACCCTGGATGTGAATTATTAGTAAACGTTTCATGTGCTGTTGAAAATAACATGTATTCTATTGTTGGGACAGTAGTGTTTTAGATCAACTATTTCAAGATTGTTGGCAGTGCCATTTAACTGTACTGATTTCCTGCCTATTAATTCTATCAGTTATTGAAATAGGATTATTAAGACTTCTGACTTACAAATTTGAATTTGGCTATTTCTCTTTATACTTCTGTTAGTTTTGCTTCATATGTTTTGAAGCTCTGTTATTAAATGCATTAATTTATAAAATTATTATTCTCTTCATGAATTAACTTCTTTATTATGAAATTACCCTTTTTCCAAGTAATATTTTGCTCTAAAATCTACTTTATCTAATATTAATATAGTCTTTCTAGTCTACTTTGATTATTGTTAGCTTAGCAATAAATATAATTTTCATCCATTTTCAAACTTCTTTGTGTCTTTATATTTAAAGAGTGTTTCATGGACATCAGATAGTTGGATGTCATCTTTGTGTCCAATCTGACAATCCTTGCTTTTTAATTGGAGTGATATAATATTAAAATTTAATATGATTATGGATGTGTTTGGGTTTAAATTCACCATCTTGCTATTTGTTTTCTATTTTCTCACCTGTTTTGTTCCTTTTTGTCCTTCTCTGACTTCTTTTGAATTAATTTAATATATTTTTATTATTCCATTTATCTCCATTGTTATCTTATTGGCTATAACTTTTTTGGTATTATATTAGTGGTTACTTTGGGATTATATAGTATACATTATTAGTCATTATCAACTTTTAAATGATATTATGCCATTTCATATATAGTATAAGAACCTTAAAATTGAATGCATTCACTTTTCCTTGCCTGGCTTTTGTGTTACTATTGTCAAATATTTTACTCCTCCATATGTTATAAACCTCACATTGCGTTGTTATTCCTCTTGCTTTATATCCTCAATTATCTGTCAAAAATATTTAAATGATAAGAAAAAATGTATCTTATTTATATCCATACAGTTATTATTTCCAGTGTTCTCTCTTAATTTATGTAGATTGAGATTTCCATCTAATATTATTCTTTTTTCTGTGCCTGAAGGGTAACATTAAACATTTCTTGAAGTGCAAGTCTTCTAATGATTAATTCTTTTGGGTTTTGTACGCTTAAAACATCTTAGTTTTCTTAATTTACTAAAAAAAAAAATTGCTGGGAATATTTGTATAGGTTGACAAATTTCCCATCCACCAATACTTTAAAAATATTGCTTACCACCTTCTGGCTTGCATTGTTTTCAGTGAGAAATATGCAGCCATCTATGTCTCTCTTCATCTATACATGTTGTATTTTTTCTTCTTGCTGATTTTAAGATGATTGATTTGTCACTAGTTTTAAGCAATTTGATTCAGATATGCCTTGATGTAATTTTATTTGTTTCTTGTGCTTGGGATTATTTGAGTTTTTAGATCTCTGAGATTTGTAGTTTTCATTACATTTGACATTCTTCAGCCATTATTTCTTCATCTATATGTTTTTTCTCCTATTTCTCTATTCTCGTTTCTTTACGTACTCCAGGCATATGTATATTAGATCACATGAAGCTGTCCAACACCTCACTCAGACACCGTTCATTTTATTTTCAGTTATTTGTCCCCTATGTTTCATTTTGTAGCTTTTACATTGGTTTTCCAGTTCACTGATCTTTTTTCTTTTCTTTTCTTTTTTTTTTTTTTTTTGAGATGGAGTTTCACTCTGTTGCCTAGGCTGGAGGGCAGTGCAGTGGTGAGATCTCAGCTCACTGAAACCTCCGCCTCCCAGGTTCAAGCAATTCTCCTGCCTCAGTCTCCCAAGTAGCTGGGACTACAGGCGTGTGCAATCATGCCCAGCTAATTTTTTTATTTTTAGTAGAGACTGGGTTTCACCATATTGACCACACTGGTCTGGAACTCTTGACCTCGTGATCCGCCTGCTTCGGCCTCCCAAAGTGCTGGGACTACAGATGTGAGCCACCGTGCCCAGCCTCCAGTTCCCTAATCTTTTGGGAATCAATGTTCTATCTGCCATTAATCAGATCTAATGCATTAAAATTTTTTGACATTATTTTCATTTCTAAAAGTACAATTTGGGTCTTTTTTATATCCATCCTCCCTCTTTTTAACAGGCCAATATTTCCTATAGGTTTTTGAAAATATGGAGTACAATTATAAGCTATTTTGATGTCCTTGTCTACTAATTATATCTATTTCTAGGATAGTGTGTTTTGATAGAATTTTCTCCTTATGATTACATTTTCCTTTTTTCTTTTCATGCCCAGATATTTTTATAGGATAGCAGAAATTGCAATTTTTATCTTGTTTGGTGCTGCATATTTTGTGTTATATGTTTGTATTTTATGTATTTTTTATATGAGATTTATCCGTTTGTCTGGAGGGAGCCCAGTGCTTGTTCCTTCTCCTTTTTTGCAGTGTTTTTTTCTCCTGTCCTCAATTTCCTCATATACGTGTGCTGATCAATCCTCAGCTGAAGACTGAGGGGAAACCTCTGCACATATTCAGAGTCTCTGTTGGAGCAGCCCTATCTTCTCTGGGATTTTGCCCTATATACTACAGCTGTCTAAGAATCCCTAGACTCCAAGCTCTGTTGCCTCACCTCAGGGAACCAAGATCCTACCAAATTCCCACTTCCTATGAAGTAGCCTTGTTGTCTGAGGTATTACCCAGAGTTCTTTGTCTCATGACCAAGAAAAATAAGGAGCATGGACACCAAAGGTGAGGTTGGAGTGAAAGTTTAATAAGCAAAAGAGGAATCACTCTACAGCAGAAAGGGAGCCCAAAAGAGGGTTGCCAGCTATAAGGCTGAGTTTAGGGACTTTATGGACTGGAATGGAGAGGAATAAGCTGACTGGTCTACAGGTCATTTTGGAGAAAGCACAAGTTAGAACGATGTATGATAGTGTAAAGAACCAATTGGAGGCAGAGGTGAAGTCTTGGCCTGGCACCTTGGCCCCGGACCAATCAGGTACTGAAGTGATGACTCACCCTATGTAAATGAATACTTAGCCCACAGCCAATTATAGAAAGGTAGGCATATGTAAAATAGGTGAAAACTAAGAGACCAATAGGTGAAAAGTAAGAAACTAAGTCATGCCAAGGAGAGACAAATGTGTCCAAAAAGAGGTTGAATTTGTTCATCTCAATTCACAGGGCAAGCATTTCTATTCAAGGACATGGGCTCTTTCTTTTCTGGAGCCTACTGCTTGATTTTCAGGCTGTTCTTTGTTTGAAGGAATTTTACCAACGACCCACCCTAACTGCCTGCCTGACTGCTTTCTTACTTTCTCCTTTTTCACCTATGCATGGCCTCTTTCCAGGCAGTAAACTGTGGTAATTATAGGCCTCAACTTTTTTATTTCTTGCCTCTCAGGAATAATTGTCCTTCATTGCTGGATGTCTAACATATTGAAAAACATTCTCATGTATTTTATGCCAAATGGCAAATTTGTTCTCTGTAATTCTATATTGGCTGGAAATTTAAGTCCAGTGTGCTTTTCTTTTGATTTATCCTGTTTTAGGGTATATTGCTGTCTGTAATCAAACTGGATTTTTAAAAACAATTTACATTTTTTTCACCACTTCCTTTCTATTTCTACTCCTACCCATCTGTTATTAGTAGCTCCTCTACCTCTACCACTCCATTACCCATATACATGTTCTACCTTTTCTCTGTATCTCTTTTATCATCTTTCTGTACATATGTATTCTTTTCTTTTTAATCTCTTCAAACTTACTTCTGAAAATTTTCTTCTGACATGTCTTTCAGTGCCTAATTATTTTTCTAATATGTTATTGAACCCATATTTAGAGTTCTTACTTTGGTTTTATATTTCTCAGTTCTAGAATTTAGATTTATTTTGTTTGTCTAGTTTTCTGTTTTTAGGTTTTCAATTTTCTCTTATAAATCTCATTTTCTTTCCATCTCCTTGAACATAGTAAATGTACTTAATTTGAATTATGTGTGTCATACTTTCATTAGCTGTATTCCCTGAGCATTCATTTTTATTGTCTGTTGTTTCTCTTGGTTTATGTTTATGTTATTCTATTCCTCATCTTCCACTTTCATTTTGAATGATAGATACTGAATACGGAATAATTTTAAGCCTTGGATAGTGTTCTTCCTTCAGAGAGGAATTTATTTGCTTCTGCTAGGAGGCTATCAAGGTACCAGCAAGTCAAAATTATAGAGCTGGTATGTTTCCAAAGTCACTCTTACTCCCAAGGTATTATCTTTTGTGATATAACTACAGAGAACAGAGAAATACCAGGTGCCTCCTTCTGTATGTTCTGGAATCTAATATTTTTCCACTAGCACAGGATTGTCAAAATGATCACTCAACTCCTTAGCTTCTCATCCTCTTCTTGATTTAGCAAACAATATCTTGAAAAATGCAATGCCAGGGTGGGGCCTACCTTACTGCGATTCTGCCTTCTTTTGGATCCTAGCCTAAACATCCTTCATAGTCTTATTAGATGTCTAATATAAGTAGATATTTTTAATATTTTTTTCAGATTCATTAATTGTTTCAATGGAAGTGTTGGTCTGGATTGCCTTGCTTCTGATTACTAGAATATAAAATTCCATTGTTATTCTCACGTTTTTACATAAGTACATGCATTTGTTTGATAAAAGTAAAGTCAATCAAAATTAAATGCATTCTGAAATAAGTAAATTTTATTTGATCAGCAGTAAGAATCCACTATAAATTCTGGTTGAAGGTAGAGACATGAAGGCAATATTATTGGAGAAATGGATATAATTAGAAATTTTTATTTTTATTTTTATTTTTTTTTATTATACTTTAAGTTTTAGGGTACATGTGCACATTGTGCAGGTTAGTTACATATGTATACATTAAAATAATAATTGACTATAAATGTCCATAATTTCAAATGGGGCTAAATTTTCATAACTAATCATTATATTAGTAGATCTTTGTTTGACCTAATAGTAAAAATAAGTTAGTGTCCTAATTAATTGTTCACAGATTTTCTATTACAACGCTAGTAGCAGAGATTTTACTTTGAGCCAGAGTCAAATCCAATGTAGGGGTGGAAAGCTATTTGTGTGTATGTGTGAATGTGTTTGTTTGTGTGTGGTCAGTGTAAACTGAAAGAGATTTGGGTGAAATTAAGTTTGGGAGAATGATCAAAATTAGAAATATATGATATAAGAATTACTTAAAGCTTTATACTGGAAAAAATAAAGTGATTTACTAGCAAAAATTAATTAGGAAATATCTATTTGAGCTCACTATTTTAGTAAGAAATATACATTTCAGCATTGTCACCAAACAGACCCAGCAGGGAGTGAATACCATCAGTGAACATGGAGAAAAAATAAAATATTTATACCTAGTGCCGATATTTAGACTCTATTTCACTCTAAATTTAAACTTTTATGTGAAGAGTAACTGATTTCATGTCTTTCACCAGGAAAACATTAAAAATAAAAAGTGTATGAAATATTGCTAGAAAGCAAAGATGTTTTTAAAATGTCTGGGGGAGTATTGAAATTAAGGCATTTCCATAAGCTAAATTGTTACCAAGTGAGACTGAAAAAGAGACTAATAATCATGGCCAATAGGCATTAAAAGAATGAAATCATGTCCTTTGCAGTAACAGAGATGGAGCTGGAGGCCATTATCCTAAGTGAACTAACTTAGAAACAGAAAATCAAATATCACATGTTCTCACATATAAGTGGGAGCTAAACAATGGATACATATGAACATAAAGATGGAAATAATAGATACTGGGGACTCCAAAAGTGGAGAGGGTGGGAGGGGGCTGAGGTTAAAAATTACCTATTGGGTACAATGTTCAATTAAAAAAAAACTATGTGAAAGAAATGGAGCTAAAAGTCCTATTTATATAGTAAGTGATGTATAATTTTTAGAAA
Organism: Gorilla gorilla gorilla; assembly: GCF_029281585.2. Lineage (NCBI taxonomy): Eukaryota > Metazoa > Chordata > Mammalia > Primates > Hominidae > Gorilla > Gorilla gorilla. The sequence goes on from NC_073228.2 coordinate 134,198,957, forward strand.
TGTTTTAACTCAATGTATGTTAGTTCTAATTTGAATTACCAGTTCATAATCAATATCAAAGAGTTAATAATCTAGATGCTATAACTTTCTGCTATCTGGTTACATTGTTTTTGTTAGATTACCTTTACCATGGAAAAGTATCAAAATAATATCATTACCTTTGTGAGTATCAGAATAATATATATTACTGTACAAAGAAAGTATAAGAATCAATATAGAATAAAACTCATGGAGTTTAAATTTTAAAATAGGTGCAGTTGGAACTCTTTTGTTGAGTTTGTGAGTGCTGAGCTTCTGTATTTTTTATCTTCTGTTTAAGAGGTTTGATGTATTTTTAAAATACAATAATAAATTCATAATTTTATTTTAAATTAATAAGATCATTTAATTGATTAATCTTAGCATTTAAAAACATATTAATCAAAATGTAGGTCTCCTAAACTGAGCATGAATTAAAGCAGAAGAAAACCCCCCTTTGTATAAATATCCCTGAGACATTCAAGATATCTAGGAATTCTGAATTTTAACATGTCTGACCACGTCTGGCCAACTGTTAAAAGAGTCAAGAGAGGACCATGTGTAAAGGCTTTCTATAGGCAAAAAGAGGCAGGCCAAAATATCTTTCCCATTACAAAGTCTTCATCATTACAAAGGTGGTAATAATTCTCACTACACCATGGTGGTTTTCAACAGTCTGGGCTAATAGCCACGTGTCTGAGTCCTTATGAAAGAAAGTGATATAAGTAAAAATAATAGGGCTGTGGCAGGCCAGGTCTCACTAACAGCTGAACAGGCAGGCCTCCATGACGACTTTTTTAGCACTGACTGAGTGGTTAAGTTAAACATTAAAAGCTGATAGGGCCAGTGCCCTTATACAAAGGCTGGAATGTAACAAAAGCCCACCAAGGGTTTTGCCAAGGCTTTTCCTGGGCCCTGAAGCGTGACAAGATAATGAGGGAATTCTTAACAGGACCCGTTTAAGATTAAACAAGTTTTATTGGGGGTCTGAAGAAACTCTGCAGACCTCCACAAACAAGTTTTATCGGGGAACTCCCCAAACCTCCATGATTTCGCAGGAGACAAGATAAGGGTAATCACCCCTATCACCTGGACCCATCAAGATTAATAAATTTACTGAGGCTCCAGAGCAAGGCCTTAAGGACTCAGACCTTAGTTATAGATTAGAAGAAGTTAATCATTTATGTCTTTAGATGAATGCACACTTACAGGTAGACATGTAGCTTAGAAGGTATATAAGCGCTGGAAAACTTTGTAATTTTGAGTTGGTCTGGTAATATTTTCTCGGCCTTCTCCTTGTACCCAGTAACAGAAATAAACTCTTCTTTCCCAGTTCATCTGCATCTCGTTATTGGGCCACAAGAATAAGCAGCCTGACCCTTGGTTTGGTCTGAGAACAGGGCCATAACGCAAGAGCACACAAGCAGCAATTCATGTCACATAGAATATACTACAAAGGTATATTCAACTCGCAACACATCAGTGAGTAGCTTTGATGCCGTGAGGGCATTGGTGCCTCAGTGGTGATGACTCAGGTTAGCTCCAGATGGACCAATAAGTTGCTTAGCAGAAATCCTAGTGCCTAATAGAGTACTTGTAGGCCTGCCAAAACCAAGGTGGCTGAAAGAGTACCTGGAAGATCTGAAGACACAGCTGGGTAAGTGCAGTGGGATAGTTCATGGACAAATGTCAAACATACTCTAGAAACACTTGGGCTGAGCTTGTCAGGGATGAAGATCCTGCAAGATGCGATTTGGAAGAATGGCAGCAGTAACAATAAATGTCACTAATGTTAATGTGACCTAACATACATAAATGCTCTTAATATCTGGATAACTTGTATTTCATACTCATTACAATAAATTCTGAGGGTATAAAATTGTAACATCATTGTTCTGGGGAAATTCTGGCTATGTTTAAAAATAAAGAATCTTTTAATAATTGAAATTTTAAAACTCTCAAGTATGAATATTTCTACTATGGTAATTTATAATACAAATATAGTTTTTAAATGTTGAAGCATTTGTTGAAATTCATTTTATTGCCATGACCAAACACAAATAAAAATAATTTCATTATAGTTTTATATAAATGAGCTTAGTGGGAATGCAAATTCTCATTAGCTGTGATGAAAAGACACCTATCCTATTAACAAAAGACTACCTTTGAAAATTTGTTAGCCTCTGCTACTTTTTAGGCAGCATTCTATGTGCTCAGCTTAAAGCAGTGAACAAGACAGAGAATGTCTGTGCTTCCACAGAGACCTACAATGTCAGGGAGGGAGGGAGAAATATCCAAACAAGAAACAAAAAGGATAACGCATTGGTAGGTATTGTACCTCTACTTTCTTTGGGAGCAATTGTCATATATAAAAACTCTCAAGGACATTGGACATTGCCCCTTTATAATGGTGACCATATAACTTACTGCTTGAACCAGGGCACTTCAGAGAGTAAAAAGTAATGCTTAAAAAATTAAATAATTTGGCTGAGCATGGTGGCTCATGCCTGTAATCCCAGCACTTTGGGAGGCTGAGGTGAGTGGATCACTTGAGGTCAGGAGTTTGAGACCAGCCTGGCCAACATGGTGAAACTCCGTATTTACTAAAAATACAAAAATTAGCCTGGCATGGTGGCATGTTCCTGTAATCCCAACTACTCAGGAGGCTGAGGCAGGAGAATTACTTGAACTGGAAGGTGGAGGTTGCAGTGAGCCAAGATTGTGCCACTGTACTCCAGCGTAGACAACAGAGCAAGATACTGTCACAAAAAAATCAAACAAATGAAGTAATTTAATTTTTAAATATTTATTGACTGATAAATTAGTTTGATTATATTTATTGACCTGCAAAACATGTTTGCTAAAAAATTACATTCAAAAATAACTTTCTTAAAAATAACATACATCTGTACATATTAAAGCAAAATTTTAAAAAATCCCATTCATTATCTAAAATTAAACATAGACTAAGTAAATTACTTATTCTTGGTACATAATCAGTTTTTAAACTTTATTATCTTCTAATACTTTGTCACTGATATTTTTCTGAAGCACTTAGATTTTTTTCAGCTGGTCTTATTTTTATTTTTCCAAATAACTCCAATAATTTTTAAAGTTATATTTTATACTTAGTAACTTTAAAACAGTTTCTAATTCTTCTCTAAAGAAAATATTAATGGAGAAAATATTCTTTCTACGTGTGAGGTACTTGGTAATCTCAAAAAATTTTTTTGATGGGCGATATTATCAATTTTTGTTCTTTTCATATTGAAATGTGTAAAATTTTAAACCCATGTATTTTTCCAGTTATTTTCTTCTTTTTTCTCCTTTAGAAGACCTTTCTTTGATAAATATTTTTAAGCTAAACTCATAAAATAAATCCTATTTATTAACTTTTTGAATAGTTTACATTTAGATACAAATTGTAGACCTTCTTAATTTAATTTTATCCTAGTATAGAGTGTAAATTTATCCAATTAAAAATAGCAGTTATGTCAAAAGATTCTTTCAAGTCAAAACATCACAATTACAGGATTTCCAAATTAAGTCTTGTGAACTGTTTGATCTTTCATTTTTCATTCTGTTCAGTTCCACACTTTATCTGGTAGAAATAATTTTAGTATTTTCTGGTTTGTAAGCTTTGACTTCCAAGTCTTGATATAAATTTAAAAAGTGGCTGAAGATTGACTAAAGGAGTCAATAAAAAATTTCCAGGTGTGATAGAATCATTCTATACCTCAGTGGTGTAATGGTTACATAAATGAATGCTTTTAGGAAAACTCATCAAAATATACATTTAAGATCTTTATGTTACACTGAATGTAGATCTTACTATGATAAAAAATCAACTGAAAAAATAAAAAACTCAGAGCTTATGTGAGAAAAGTTAAAAAACAAGATGAAATAAGCTATATAATCCAATATCATTTATATAAACTAAAAATATGTCCACACAAAATAACAATACATGTTTCATAAAACACATACCCGGTGAAAAAACATAACATTCGATGGTATAGAATGGTTGCTGTGGTTGGGTAGGGGAGAGGGGAGTAGGGGAAGGAGTGGTGCAGAGGAAAAGTGAGAATAAACAAGTAAAGTGGAATTTGCTTCCATGGACCTTTCACGTACGTATTCCTTTCAGATACAACTTTCTGACCTAAAATGCAACCTATGCATTTGACGAAGGTCTAATTTCCAGAATCGATAAGGAACTTAAACAAATTTACAAGCAAGAACCAAACAACTCCATTACAAAGTGGGCAAAGAACATGAACAGACACCTTTCAAAAGAAGACATACACATGGTCAATAAGCATATGTAAAAATGTTCAACATCACTACTCACTAGAGAAATGCAAGTCAAAACCACCATGAGATACCATCTCACACCAGTCAGAATGACTCTTATTAAAAAGTCAAAAAATAACAGATGCTGGTGAAGTTGCAGAGAAAAGGGATCACATATACTGCTGGTGGGAATGTAAAGTAGTTCAACCACTGTAGAAAGCAGTGTGTGGATTCTTCAAATAACTTAAAACAGAATTACCATTCAACCCAGACATCCCATAATTGGGCATATACCCAAAGAAATATAAATTATTCCACTGTAAAGACACATATGTGCATATATGTTCATCACAGCACTATTCACAACACCAAAAACATGAAATCAATCTAAATACTTATCAACAGTATACTGAATAAAGAAAATGCAGGCTGGGTGTGGTGGCTCATGCCTGTAATCTCAGTACTTTGGGAGGCTAAGGTGGGTGGATCACGAGGTCAGGAGATTGAGACCATCCTGGCTAACATGGTGAAACCCCATCTCTACTCAAAATACAAAAACAAAAAAAATTAGCCATGCATGGTGGTGGACACCTGTAGCCCCAGCTACTCAGGAGGCTGAGTCAGGAGAACGGCGTGAACCTGGGAGGCGGAGCTTGCAGTGAGCCGAGATCGTGCCACTGCACTCCAGCCTGAGCAATAGAGCGAAACTCTGTCTCAAAAAAAGAAAAAAAGTAAATATGGTACATATACACCATGGAATGCTATGTAGCCATAAAAAAGCACAAGATCATGTCCTTTGCAGCAACATGGATGGCGCTGGAAGCCATTATCCTAAGCAAATTAATGCAGGAACATAAAACAAATACCGCATCTTCTCACTTGTAATTGGGAGCTAAACAATGAGAACATATGAACATAAAAAGAGCAACAACAGATACCAGGGCCTACTTGAGGGTGGAGGTGGAGGAGGGAGAGGAGCAGAAAAAATATGTACTATGCTTAGTACCTGGGTGACCAAATAATCTGTACAACAAACCCCAGTGACCTATATAACAAACCTTCACATATACCCGTAAATCTAAAATAAGAGTTTAAAAAATTAAAGAAACTATGTTATCAGAATTTTATGAACAGTCTTGTTAAAGGAAATTTTACATATTTACATTGTGAATTTGTTTCTTGGCTAATCCAGTCTACTTGAGAGTAAAATTTCATTAAACTTGGACAATGAAAATTATTCTCCCTATAGTCAAAAGTAATAATAGATCAATATAATTTGACTCTAAAAATTCTAAAATGCACATGACTAATTTTTTTTAGTATGAAGGAAGAATGAGGGGAAATAGGTCTGTGGCAAAGCAAATTAACTCTGATTCTATTTTTCACACATTTTGAATAAGAGATTCACACCTGCCATTTATAGAAGTGTAATTTTCATAGTCCTGAGGGTGAGTATCCACCTTCTTTATGGAAAGTTAAGGTATACAGTTTTGCAAATAGAATATTGCATTTGATTTAAGATTGTTGATTTAAGGTAAATATTTGCACAAGCATCATAGTCCATTTGTTAAGAAAAAATGATAATTCCTTAGGGCCAAGCTCATTTTCAAGATAGTGTTTCAGATACACCCAATCAGAGAATTTGTTGGTTCCAAATTAGATAAGATTGTAGATTTTAATCTATGGAATCAGTATCGCAAGATTAAAAACATGACATCACAAGATGCGAGAATGTTAGAATGTATTATTGAACCAACAATGAACACCATTTGTAGGCTTTTGGCTGTAGTATGTGAGAAAAATTATGCATTCTGTCTTCCTGACATGCTCTCTTCAGGCTTCATAATGTTGTTTTGGTAGCAGTGTAAAGTATTCTTTATTATTTTGTAAATGTGTCCTCAAAATAACAGGTATTATTTTGGTATAATTCTAGTTAAGTAAAACTCTGGCAGAACTGTTAAGTTATAGAGTAAAAGACATTTCTACAGGTTGGTTAAACCCTTACTTATAGCTCCTATATATTACTCTTGTGAATGGCTGCTGATACCAAGCAAAGATTTTAAGGGTTATTAATTTAACTTCTGATGTACTCAACAACACTTTCTAAAAATCACATGCAGTAATTTCCTCCTACTTACTTCAAGCATTAAGTGAACAGATTTGTATAATTTTGTATGCATAATTTTATTTTAATCTATAATGTAGGTGCCATCACTAAGTTCTGTTGAAGAATTGATTACTACAAATATTTTTGTTTTCTTTAATTTGGAATATATATATATATATAAAATCTAGGAATACAAAATGCTGTATAATGGAATCCAAACTTTTCATTTTTTGTATTTATCCTTTAGAATAGTAAAAGTTCATGCATGCCTTTAGGACAATATTAGAGTAAGTTAGTAGAAAGAAATGTAGAATAATGCTATTAGGTTTTCTGTGTTTTTTCACTTTCCCATATAAAATGTGGTTTCCTAAGGTTAGATGGGAAAACGACAGTTGTTTTCTAATAATCTTAATTTCTAGTTCTGCTCTCAGTGTCTAGCTCTGCTCTCTACAAACCATTATTTTCATTCTTTTTTATTTAGGTAGTAATTTGATATAATTAATACACTCCCACCCAAGGCACAGATAAAATAATTATAACAATTCATTCTAACATGTGTTCTCCTTTAATATTGTTTCACAATGAAAATATGGACCTTTGGTAAAAACATAATTTCTCCTCTTCGTTTCAAAATGTAAAAATCATAGGTAGCTTTTGTGATACTAGGTGCTCAAATACTTGTAGTATTTTATGATAGAAACAACTCTGTCAAAGATTGTGTTAATCTTCTTAAGCAACAAGAATTCCTATTGGTCTTTTCCTTACACATTAAATTGAACCAAATAATTTCAAAAGTCTCAAAAGCTGTGAAATTATTATAATAATTGGAAATGTATCAAAGTGTGGAGTATTTATATGACAATTTCATTTAAGCTTTCAGGGCACTATTGAAACACATTTCAACCTTAAATGGCCATCCAGGCAGAGGCTTTAGAAGTAAATTGTTTACATTGATTCACAATCCCATAAGCCTTTATAGTAAACTATCCTCTTTGAATTTACAACCTTGGTTAATTCAGCAGAAAATTGCTTTCTATTTCTGAGACCCGCTTAGAAGGCTTGAGCAGATTTTTTTAAAAAAATTGTCCTGTGATGATGATGAAGGGAGACTTGAGAATCCCTTTGAAAAATAGAATTGACTACAGACCGAACAGCCTGTGTTTATGGATAACTGAGCTTCACACCTCTCACTGAAGGTGAGAAAGTCCTATTGAAGATGACAAAGTCCTTATCACAGTGCCTGGTACAAGGTGGGTACCCAAATGCTTGTCCCTATAAAACAGCAGCAAAGAAACTGTTACTCCTCAAAAACTCTCATCTCCACTGAATGGGCATAGGACGTAGAATCTTCCTGTACTTAAGCAACTTTTAAATAGCACTTTATACACTCTCAAAAGATCAGTTACATCAGCGTAGCTATGGTTTGTGAAAGTAAAAAAGGGAAGTGAGCAATATCTTAAGAATACCTGGCAGATAAGAAATGCAGCTGTTATGATTGCCTAACTGACCACCTGTTTCCTGTTGAAGGAGCCAGTTGTACTAGTGGAGAGATTTTAAAAGGAATTAAAATACATTCTTCAAATTTACATCAAAATGGATATCGTACTATCTACTGTTTCATGATTAAGAACATATACAAAGCCCTTCTTTTATCATGCCTATAGTTCCTGGTGTTCCTGAAAAGTTATAGTGAGACTCAACTATGTACTGAAAGAAAGGAGAGGTAGAAATCATACTCAGCAGCAAATGGGATGCCTGAATCTGAATCCCAGCTCTGCAATTTACTAACCATGTGACTGTAGAAAATGTTCCAATCTCTCTTATTTTTCTCATCTCTTAAATGGGGATACTAATAATAGTTACATCGTAGGGTGTTGTGAGAATGAAATGAGTTAATATATGTTAAGCATTCAGAACAGCCTGCCAAATAATGAACACTACGTAAGCATTGACTTATTAATATTTTGTTATTACTTTATAAGCCTGAATTTTCTGTAATCAGGGAAAGAAAGAGAAAAGCAAAGAAACCTTGATGTTCCAAGCAAGTAAATACTCAAGTTCATCCAGTTGTGTTTCTATCAAATGTGAGGGGTTTAGGAGTAGACTATCTTCTTTATTTTATACCTGATGGAACTTAGGCAAAAGGGAATAACTGGCTTGTATCAGATGATGTCAGTCATTGATTCAGTCACTTTCAGAGCTTTTCTTTTTATTTTTCTTTCCATGATGAGCATTTACTCTTTCAACAGCCAAAGATCATTTCCACGTTCTTCTGGTAATGAAACTGAGCAGGTGTCCCACAGAGCTGATGTTCGTGGTTTCTTTGAATAAACATAGAAGTTGGCCCTCCTAGTTTTAAAACCTGAGAAAGTTGCATTTGTCTTATCTGAGTTCCTTTCCAAGGAAACCAGCCATCAGGGCTCCCAGATAGTAGCAAGGAGCTGAAAGTCACCAGATCACTGCATTTGGACAATGAGATGCCAGACACCTTATCTGTTATGTTTGCCTAACTGACCACTTGCTTCCCGTTGACCAGCTGCTCTTCTTTACCCCTCCCTAATTCCTGTTTTCCCACACATGGTTACATTTCTTCCCTGCTATATAAGCTCCTAATTTTAGTCAGTCAGGGAGATGGATTTGAGATCTCCTGGCCTCTTGGCTGCAGCACTCTATTAAAGGCTTTGTCTTTGGCAATACTTGTTTCAGTGATAGGCTTTCTGTGAAGCAAGAAACAGGATCTAGACCGAACATCTGGTGTTTTGGTAACAGTAAGTGAACACAATTTCCTTTGAAAGTTGTCCCTCGCTGACAAGGATGCCAGTTATATTTCACCAAGCCGGGTAAGGGTCATTGACCTGCGCCTGGCCAGGCAGCCAACGTATTGTTGGATGAATATTACAAAAGAAGGGCTGCTGATCTTTTATATGGCACTTAATATATAAATACTGGATAACAGAAGCGCACTTTACTTTGAGAGCAGTGGGCTGACATCATGTAAACTTAAGGCTGTCTACAAATATGGCATTCCCATTTTTATCTTCCATCTGGGGGAAGCCCAGCAGCAATGGAGGAAATGAGGCCAACACATAAAGTGAAGCAGAGCTAATGGATGAAAGAAGAATTCTGATGGTATCATTTAAGTATCTGGAGTCTTGAGACCTTTCCTACATCTGGATTTCCAACATATGTAAGCTAACAAATTGCTTATTTTTTTGCTTAATCTATTTTTACTTGAAGTTCTGTCAATTGTGATGAACAGAGAGCCAACTAAAACAAAAATACTGCAAATGAAAAAATCCTAAAATGTAGATTTGACAGAATAGAAAAGGGAGTGAAGGGAAGTATGGATCTTACATTTTACAATAACGCAATAGCAAAGCAGCTGGTAGATCTATAACCTATTATACCTTGGGTCTTGAACCATATATCAACCAAGTGTGGCACTTCATGGGCATGGTAGAGAAATATCATGTTGTTAATGTGTTTATTACCTCTTGTAGCTTCCAGTAACATCCAAATGGAAAGTGCTAAATGTTTAGTCTAAGCCGTTATATATGAGAGCACATAGAGAAAAATATACATCTTTAGGAAAGGTGGCTGAACTGCAACCAATGACTGGCAAAGATTAGATAATCATAAGGTTTGCAGGATTAAAATTTAATTCCCTTTTATAGACCAAGTTGGATTATCTTTCTAGATTAATTAGTTAATCTAAAATGGCAAACACTGTGAGAAATAAAGTTGGAAGTTAGGATTCAGGGCAATAGGTTGGGGAATGGGAGCATGTGTGATCCTCCGGGCCTCTTACAAACACCTGGTGCTTTGCAAACTCTTATGCAACACAAGTATAATTTCATACATTAAAATGTGTGTTTTAAGCCTTGTACCCATTAGTTATTTTTCCTGACCCTCTCCCTCCTTCCTACCTTCTACCCTCCAAAAGGCCCCAGTGTGTGTCGTTCCCCTCTATGTGTCCATGTGTTCTCATCTTTTAGCTCCCACTTATAAGTGAGAACATGCAATATTTGAGCTTCTGTTCCTGCATTAGTTTGCTAAGGATAACGGCCACCGGCTACATCCATGTCCCTGCAAAGGACATGATATTTACAACGAACCCCCATGACACAAGTTTACCTATGTAACAAATCTGTACTTGTACCCCTGAACTTAAAATAAAAGTTTAAAAAGTGTGCTTTTTTACTAGACTGAAGCTTGGAGGCAAAGGGAACGTATATCCATCAACATCCCTGCTTTTTCTATTTTCTATTGCTATTAGACAAACACCAACACAATCTTTTAAGTTGAAAATTAGGAATAAGGACAACACTCGCATGCCAATTACTAAGGGTCAGAAAATACTCAAATGCTGCCTCAATTTGAAATTCTGACTGGTAAAAATTCTGGCCTTGATTACTAGCTAATGTAATTAATAAGAGCCAGCCAATTACAGTTTTATGGAAGTTGAATTGTCAGAGAAATCTAATTTTGGCATCCAGTAGCTTCTGACTGCCCAAAACTTAAGTTAATTTTTCTTTTAAGTTAACATTTATATGGAATGGAAAAGGATGTTTGAGACAAAATAATAAGGTCAGAGATCATTAAAGGGAAACATTATAGATTTGACAAGATTAAAATGTGAAACAATGGCATCTCAGAAATGAACACAAATAAAATGTAAAAGACAAACTGAAAATATTAGTCACATAAGCCTTAGTATATTTCATAAATCAATATAAATTGATGAATGCACTAATAGAAAAATAGGAAAAAGTGGCAAATATTCAATTCAGATCAAAGAAAAACTAGCCATTAAACATTTAATAAAATAAAATGTATTTAATAAAATAAATGCATTAATGGGATAGTTTTTTATCTATCAAACTAGCAAAGGATTTAAGGAAATGAGCACCTTTATACACTGTAGTGTGGGGCAGAAAGAAATTCTTTAAACATTTTCATCAAACAACTTGTCAAGAGATTTTTTTGAAACTTTAAAGTAGCTATAACTTTTAACCTAGTAAATCTTTTCCTACAAGTTAATGCAATAAATAGCAAATAGAAATATGGGCAAAAATCTATATACTTAATAAAATATATTTCTCTGCATTGTTTACAACCTTTTTAAAATTTTTTAATTATTAAAAAGTTATGAACACATATAGTTGTACATATTTATAGGGTACATGTGAAATTTTGATATAAACATATCGTGTGTCATGATCAAATCAGGGTAATTGGGATATCCATTACCTCAAGCATTTATTATTTTTTCTTCCAGTTCTACTCTTTAAGTTACTTTGAAATGACCAATACATTTTTAACTATAACTATCTTAGTATACCACCAAACACTAGATCTTATTTACTAACCATCTCCTCTTTATTCCCTCCTCCCCACCACCAATTTCAGCCTCAGGTAATCATCATTTTACTCTCTGTCTCCATTAGTTCAATTCTTTTTTAGCACTTACATGTTACAGAGAACATGCAATATTTGTGTTTATGTGCCTGTTTTACTTCACTTAACATAATGTCTTCAAGTTCTATCCATATTGTAGAAAATGACAGAAATTAATTATTTGTATGGCTGAATAGTATTTCATCACAAATATGCTCCACATTTTCTTTATCCATTCATCCCTTGGTGGCCACTTAGGTTGATTTCATATCTTGGCTATTACAAATAGTGCTGGAATAAGCATGGGAGTGCAGATAGCTCTTCAATATACTGATTGCCTTTATTTTGGATGTATATCCAGCAGTGGGATTGCTGCTGGATGATATGGTAGTTCTATTTTTTGGTTCCTTGAAGCACCTCTGTATTGTTCTCCATAGTGGCTGTAATCTACATTCCCACCAACAGTGTATGAGGGTTTCCCTTTCTCAGCATCATCACCAGCATTCATTATTGCTTGTCTTTTTTATAAAAGCCATATTACCTGGGGTAAGATGATATCTTGTTGTAGTTTTAAGTTGCATTTCCCTGATGGTTAGTGATGGTGAGCATTTTTTTTCATATGTCTATTGGCCACTTGTAGGTCTTCTTTTCAGAAATGTCTATTCATAACTTTGGCTCATTTAAAAATTTGACTATTTGTTTTTATCCTATTGAGTTGTTTGAGCACCTTATATATTCTGGCTTTTGATCCTCTGTGAGATGGTGATACAGTTTGGCTCTGTGTCCCCACCCAAATTTTATGTTGAATTTATAATCCCTAGTGTTGGAGGTGGGACCTGGTGGGAGGTGATTGGATCATGGGGGTGGTTCAAATGGCTTAGGACCATCCTCTAGTGTTGTTTCATGATAGAGTTTCCATGAAATCTGATTGCTTAAAAGTGGGTAGCACTTCCCCCTTTGCTTTCTCCTTCCTGCTGCCATGTGAAGACGGCTTGCTTCCCCTTTGCCCTTCTGCCATGATTGTAAGTTTTCTGAGGCCTCCCCAGCCATGCCTCCTATACAGATTGTGGAACTGTGAGTTAATTAAACATTTTTTTTAAATAAATCACCCTGTCTCAGGTAGTTCTTTATAGCAATGTGAGAATGGGCTAATACAGAAAATTGGTACCAGTAGTGGGGTATTGCAATAAAGATGCCTGAAAATGTGGAAGCAGCTTTGGAACTGGGTAACGGTCACATGTTGGAACTAGTTTGGAGGGCTCAGAAGAAGAAAGGAAGATGAGATAAAGTTTGGAACTTCCTAGAGACTTGTTGAATAGTTGTGACTGATATGCTGATAGTAATATAGACCATGGAGTCCAGGCTGAGGTGGTCTCAGATGGAGATAAGTAACTTATTGAGGAGTAGAGTGAAAGCCACTCTTGCTATGCCTTAGCAAAGAGACTGGTGGCATTGTGCCCCTGCTGTAGAGATCTGCGGAACTTTGAACTTGAGAGAGATGATTTAAGGTATCTGGCAGAAGAAATTTCTAATCAGCAAAGTGTTCAAGATATGGCCTGGCTGCTTCTGAAAGCATATGCTCATTTTCATAAACAAAGCAATGACCTAAAACTAGAACTTATTATATTTAAAAGGGAAACAGAGCATAATGTTTAGAAAATTTGCAGCCCAACCATGTGGCAGAAAAGAAAAACCCATTTCTGAGGAGGAATTCAAGACTGTAGAAATTTGCATAAGTAAAGAAGAGCCAAATGTTAATAGTCAAGACAATGGGGAAAATGCCTCCAAGGCATTCCAGAGACCTTCACAGCCTGGAGGCCTAGGAGGGAAAAATGTTTTCATGGGCCAGGTCCAGGACCTGCTGCTCTATGCAGCCTTGGGACATGGTGTCCTGTGCCCCAGCTGCTCCAGCTCCAACCATGGCTAAAAGAAGCCAGGGTACAGCTCAATCTGTGGCTTCAGAGAGTGCAAGCCCCAATTCTTGGTGGCTTCCATGTGGTGTTAGGCCTTCAGGTGTGCAGAAGGCAAGAGTTAAGCTTTGGAAGCCTCCATCTAGATTTCAGACAGCGTATGGAAACCTCTGGATGTCCAGGTGGATGTCAGCTGCAGGGGTGGAGCCTTCATGGAAAACCTCTACTAGGGCAGTGCAGAGTGGAATTGTAGAGTTGGAGCCCCCACATAGCATCCCAGCTGGAGCACTGCCTAGTGGAGCTGTGAGAAGCAGGCCACTATCCTGCAGACACCAGAATGGTAGCTCCACTGACAGCTTGCACTGTACACCTGGAAAAGCTGCAGGCCGGCATTCAACACCAGCCCATGAAAGCAGCCATGGAGGCAGTATTCTACAGAGCCACAGGGGTGGAGCTGCCAAAGGCCTTAGGAGCCCACCCCTTGCATAGCATGCCCTAGATGTGAGACATGGAGTAAAAAGAGACTATTTTGGAGCTTTCAAATTTAATGACAGCCCTGTTGGGTTTCAGACTTGCATGACACCTGTAGCCAATTTGTTTTGGCCAATTTCTCCCTTTTGGAATAGGTTTATTTACCCAATGCCTGAACCTCCATTGTATCTTGGAACTAACTAATTTTTTTTTTATTTTACAGTCTCATAGGCAGAAGGTACTGGTCTCCGCTGGGACTTTGGACTTGGACTTTTGAGTTAATGCTAGAATGAGTTAAGTCTTTGAGGGACTGGGCCAGGTGCAGTGGCTCATGCCTGTAATCCCAGCATTTTGGGAGGCCAAGGTGGGCAGATCACAAGGTCAGGAAATCAAGACCATCCTGGCTAACATGGTGAAACCCCGTTTCTACTAAAAATATAAAAAATTAGCCAGGCGTGGTGGCAGGCACCTGTAGTCCCAGCTACTCGGGAGTCTAAGGCAAGAGAATGGTGTGAACCTGGGAGGCGGAGCTTGCAGTGAGCCAAGATTGTGCCACTGCACTCCAGCCTGGGTGACAGAGTGACACTCTGTCTCAGAAAAAAAAAAAAAAAAAGACTTTGGGGAACTGTTTGGAAGTCATGATTTTGTTTTGAAGTGTGAGAAGGACATGAGATTTGGGAGGGACCAGGGCACAATGATATGGCTTAGCTCTGTGTCCACACTCAAATCTCATGTTGCATTATAATCCCCCAACGTTCAAGTGGGGCCTTGTGGAGGGTGATTGGATCATGAGGGTGGTTTCTAATGGTTTAGCACCATTCGTCTAGTACTGTCTCATGATAGAGTTCTCATGAGATCCGGTTGTTTAAAAGTGTGTTGCACTTCCCCCTTTGTGCTCTCTCTCCTGCTGCCATGCAATGACATGCTTGCTTCCCCTTCTGCCATGATTGTAAGTTTCCTGAGACATCCCCAGCCATGCCTTCTATACAGCCTGTGGAACTGAGTCAATTAAACCTCTTTTCTTTATAAATTACCTAGTCTCTGGTAGTTCTTTTTACAGTGTGAGAACAGACTAACACAGATGGGTAGTCTGCAAATATTTTCTCCTATTCTGTGAATTGTCTCTTCACTCTATTGATTGTTTCCTTTGGTGTGCAGAAGATTTCTAGCTTGATGTGATCCCATTTGTCCATTTTTGCTTTGATTATATATGCTTTTCAGGTTTTACTCAAGAAATCTTTGTCTAGACCAATGTCCTGGAGTATCTTCCCAATGTTTTCATAAAACTGACATGAACAGCAACTGAATTGCTGGACTGGTTTAGTCACCAGAAGTGAAAGTCTTCGTGGTGTACCTTTGAAGTATTGTAGTGGAGACAACAAGGAAGAAAGAGCCTACAGTGAGCAGAGCTCTGGGCAGCAAGATTGGCAGAACAAAGAAGTTACATAAAGTTCAAGGGGTAGGAAAACTTCTTCTACCCACCTGGATATGTTACAGACCAGAAACCACTATTGCCAGTACCTTTTCCACTGTTTCTAAGTGGAAAACACTTATAATCATTCCTCCCACTATGATTTGGATAAGTTAATCACATTTTATAAGATCCCAAAAAACCAGTTCTGAATCTTATCAGAGATCCTGCATTTGGAATTGGATAAAGGAAGGAGATGTTATTGGATAGCAACTAGATGTTTCTGGAGAAAGAAATTAGTTGTTTTCCTTTAGTGAAGGAATATTTCAACTTCCATTTATATAGGGAAGAGCTAATTGCGGCTTTTTTTTTTTTTTTTTTTGAGACAGAGTCTCACTCTGTTGCTCAGGCTGGAGTGCAGTGGCGTGATCTCGGCTCACTGCAACCCCCACCCTCCCAGGTTCAAGCAATTAACCTGCCTCAACCTCCCAAATAGATGGGACTACAGGTATGCACCACCACACTGGCTAATTTTTGTAGTTTTAGTAGAGATGGTATTCCACCATGTTGGCCAGTCTGGTCTTGAACTCCTGACCTCAAGTGATCCACCCGCCTTGGCCTCCCAAAGTGCTGGGATTACAGGCATGAGCCACTGTGCTTGGCCCTAGTTGAGGAATTTTTGAAATCAGTAGTTTCCCTCTTATCTACAGGGGATATGTTCCAAGACCCCCATTGTATGCCCAAACCACTGATGGTACCCAACCGGATTGCCATCAATTGGAATACATTTCTGTTTACATATTCCA
Source organism: Gorilla gorilla gorilla (assembly GCF_029281585.2). NCBI lineage: Eukaryota > Metazoa > Chordata > Mammalia > Primates > Hominidae > Gorilla > Gorilla gorilla. The sequence continues at coordinate 134,215,367 of NC_073228.2, forward strand.
CCCACAAACTTAATATCTTTTCCATTTTAACTTAGCACTTATCACACGGCCATAACTTTTCCAATTTGAAGTGCAACAGCAAAACTAGCACAAATTCCTTTTCCTTCTTCACAACCTCATGAATAGAAGATTTGTTCTTACTGTAGATCTTAGCAACTTCAGCATATGATTTTTTTTCTTTCCTTATTAACTCAAAACTTCTACATCTCCACTTAAATGGAGCACTTTAGGGATTCTTTTTGCCATATCCAAATTGCCAGGATTACTACTCTCATGCATGGGCCATTATTAAGTAAAATAAGGGTTCCTTGAACATAAGGAGTACCCATACTTCTATGGTCTGAAAGCCAAGTCAGCTAATAAGTGATGCAGGCTGGTAACTTCTACAGTGTGGATACACTGGACAAAGAAATGATTCATGTCCTGGGCTGGATGAATCAGGATGTGTGAGATTTCATCATGCTACTCAGAACAGTGTGCAATTTAAAACTTAACAATTGGTATTTCTGGAATTTTCTACTTCATATTTTCTAGAATGTAGTTGATCTCAGGTAAGTAAAGCAAACCACGGATAATAGAAAGCAGAACCACAGATAAGAGAGGATATATGGTTCAAAGACTAAATAAAAAGGGAAATTGGAAAGATCATAATCTTAGACAATTTGGCATTTCAGATATAAATACGACACACACACATATAAAGAACATAGAGTCAAAGTGACAAATATTGTCAGTTCTTTCCTATATTACATCATAAATCAGTAGAATTCAGATTTATATTCCAATAGGGATTACAATAAAATTTGACAAGCAGAATCTAAAACTTAAAATTAAAAAGTAAAATATGTGAAAATCACCAGAACAAATTTTACTTCATTAAAAAATTAACAGCATGATTGAAATATAATTGACATACAGTAAAGTGCATATATTTAAGTGCATACATTTTGATAAATTTTGACCCTACAGTTAAGACAGTGAACATATACATCATTCCTAGAAGTTTCTTTGCATCCTTTGTAATCCTTCCCTTCTGACTCTCCCTACCACTGGATGGGTATAGATAGATTTGGAAATTAATGTTTTTTGTCTTTCATTATTTTAAAGATGTTTCTCCACTATCTGCAGGTTCTTGTTGTTTTGGATAAGAAATCTGATGCCATCCTTATCTTTATTTCTTTACGTTATGTAATGTCTGTTTTTCTCTGCTTTTAAAATGTTGTCTTTATCACTAGCTTTAGGCCATATGATTATGATATGCTTGGAGAAGATTTTAAATTATGCATCTTTCGCCCTTTGGGTTTGTTGAACTTTTTCATACTGTGCACTATAGGGTTTTTTTTTTCTGTTTTTAAAATCAAATTTGTAAGATATTTTAGTCACAACCTCTTTAGCTTTTTTTTTCTGTACCATTTCTCTCCTTTCCTCCTGGGATACTAATCACACATAAGGTAGGCTGCTTGAAGTTGTCACGCTGTTCACTTATCTTCTCTTCATTATTATTTTTTAGGTTTCTGCTGTTTCATATTCTATAGTTTCTATTTCTATGTGTTCAAGTTTATTGATTATTTCTCCTGCAATATCCAATCAGCCATCAAATCCTTCCAGAGTATTTTTTATTTCTGTACGAATTTTCAGTTTTGGAATTTTGATTTGGAGTATTTTTTAACCTTCTATGTTTCTACTTAACATGCTCAATCTTTCCTCTAGCTTTTCAATCATGTGAAACACAGCTATAATAAGTGTTTTAATGCCTATTAATAATAATGTATGTGTTAATTCTAGTTTGCTGCTGATTGGTTGCTTTTCCGCCTAATTTGGGGTTGGATTTTCCTGCTTTTTATATGGTTTTTCTATAGAATGCCAGCCATTGTTGATTTTATCTTCTTAGGTGCTGGGGATTTTTTCATTGTGATAAATACGAATGACCTTTGTTCTGAGATGCAGTTAAGTGAAGTTATTTAGGAAGAGTTCCTATTTCTGAGATTTATTAGGTAGTACCACAGCAGTATGTATACTAGAGTAATTAGAGGTGTCTTAGGTTCCTTGGATTTCCAGCTTTATCATCTCAAATCAGGAAGTCTACCAGGCTGTGTCTGGGTCTTTTCTTCCTGCTCCACTGGCTGGAATACTGAAGGCAGTAAGCTGTGGTAACTGCAGAGCTAAGCTTGTTTATTTCCTATTTTTCAGTGATCATTGTCCTTTTTTCCTGATATCCAATATCTTGAAAACTATAGTTTCATATATTTTACCCTGATTTTCATTGTTTCTGCTAGCAGGGTAAACCTGGTCCTTTTTGTTCTGTCTCAGTTGAAAGTATAAATAAACCAAGATGATTTGGAGCAAAAGATGTGAGAAAATTTGCTCTATAAGAAAATACAGTCATGTATCACTTAATTACAGGGATTCATTCTGAGAGCAGTAGGTTAGCTTACACCAGCATCATCACAAACACATGAGTAATGCATTGCACTATAGTGTTAGGATGGCCATGATATCACTGGGTGAGAGGAATTTTTTTCAGTTCCATTATAATCTTATGGGACCACTCTCAAACAGACAATTCATTGTTGACCAAAACAATGGTATGCAGTCAGTGCATGACTAATTAAAATACTGGTTATTTGGTGTGAAATTAAACAAATTCTATTGGAAAGAAAATGACCTGTATTTGTATGGAAAATTAGCACTGAGTTATTGAAACTTTTTGACTTAGTTAAGAACCTATAGACTACTTAAAAATGGTATTGGAAACATTGACAAGTATGTGGCAAAACTAGAGTTATATACCTTCTTCACTTCAATCACAAACATACAATTCTAATTGGATTAAAGATCTAAAATAGAATATACAAAATCATAAAATTTGTAAAAGAAAATAATTTCAGAACTGTGAGTTATTGAAGCTTTCTATAAACTAAAATTATAAGCCATAAAGCTAGATTAACAAATTTCACTATGTTAAAATTAAAAATGTCACTGCCATCAAAAAAACTTCACCATTAACAATGTTAAAAGATAAACGACAGATGAGAACAAGTGCACATAAAACAGCCATTGGATTAATATTAAAATATGTAAAGGTTTACCAAATAATAAAAATAATAGGCCAACGGAAAACAGAGCAGAAAATATAAACAACTGTAGCATTTAACAACAGAAAATACATATAACCAAGGACATATGAAGTAGAGTCAAGCATTTTAAAAATACACATTGGTGGCCGGGCGCAGTGGCTCAAACCTGTAATTCTAGCACTTTGGGAGGCTGAGGCAGGCGGATCATGAGGTCAGGAGATAGAGACTATCCTGACCAACATGGTGAAACCCTATCTCTACTAAAAATACAAAAATTAGCTGGGCGTGGTGGCATGTGCCTGTAATCTCAGCTACTTGGGAGGCTGAGGCAGGAGAATCACTTGAACCAGGGAGTTGGAGGTTGCAGTGAGCCAAGATTGCGCCACTGCACTCCAGCCTGACAACAAAGTGAGACTCCATCTCAAAAAATAAAAAAAAAAAAAGAAAGAAAGAAAGGAAGAAAGAAAGAAAGAAAGAAAGAAGGGAAGAAAAAGAAAGAAAGAAAAGAAAGAAAAAATTGGCAAAAATTTGTTTGTTAATATCAAATGTAAAGATATGGGAAATAAGTAGCCCCCCCCAAATTTAAACATTACATGTCTAATGACCAGTTTTATTTCTTATTATTATAAACTCAGATTTAATACCACGGTTAAGAACAAGAGGAATAAACAGATTTTCATGGCAATATTGTTTATTATAAAAAATTTGAAAACAAATTATATTTCCATCATTGGGAAAATAACTAAACTACAAATAAATTGCATACATAGTATAGCATACACTATATAAGGTTAAAAAGTGACACAGAAAAGTCTCCAAAGGGATTATGATGGTGAGAGAAGGCAGTAGGAAGCAATTATCATAATAAAGCATTTAGCATGATAAATTATCCATCAGAAACACAAACACACACAGCAACACTGTACACTTCTCTAAATAGTTGCTTGTATGAGTACATGTGTATTTAACACATTAAAAAGCCTAAAAATATACCTGTTAAATGATAATCTCGGATAAAAAGAGGTATTACATGTAGTAGTCAAAAAGCATTTTACCTTAACCTATAATATTTCATTTTTTATCAATGACAATGCATTCTACATTGCTTGTGTAATTCTATAAATATCACTATACAAACAAGTGCTAAAATGAATTATAATATGGGAATAAGCATGCATATGTGGGTCTGTATATGCATGCTAGGAGGCCACTTAGTGGAATGTAGTGGGTGCCTCTTATTTTTGTACACAGCATCCCTTTCTCCTTTTCCAGTTAATAGGACAATTAAATTCCTTTTTATAGTTTTATTTTGCATAAACTAATTCAAATTGGGTTTGTGTCATTTGTAACTGAACAAGTCCTTATTTTCTAACACATTTTCCGTTTTGTTGTCATTGTGTTTTAAAAATGTAAAAACAGCACATTACTATGCAACTTCCAGTTTATCTTGAAGAAATGAGTCACCACCCAAGTATGGAGCATGAGCTTAATCTCACGGGATTGGAAAGGCAGACTGGGAAAGGAATGACACTTTGGAAATTTACTTTGAGAAATGTCTGTATTATTAAACAGAATAAGGTTTTCATTTCTGTATTCTTTCAGTGAAGCTACTAATCTAAGCAACGTGGAATTAAAATTGTAGACTAATAAAAGGTAAGATATATAAGAGTAAAGTATATAAGATTCTAACAATAGAGATTTTGATAATGGGTAGTTGTTTCTTATTTCCCTTCTGTCAACAGCCATGCCTCGAGAGCCCAGCTCTGGGACCCTGGCACCAGGGGAAGCTCCCATGACAGATTACCGTGGTCTCTTGCATGCTGCTATAGATTGCAATACTGAGACCATGATAACCTGCCACTCCCCAAAATATTCTTGTCTTGCCTACTTGCTCAAATATTGGAGGATCTGAAGAAATTACGAAAAAGTTTTGATCCTTAGTAATCAGTTAGGATTGTCCAGAAAAATAGAACCAATAGGATGTGCGTATATATATGTAAATGAAAGAGATTTATTTTAAAGAATTGGCTTATGAGATTTTCCAGACTTGGTGTGTCCAAATTCTGATGAGGAAGCCTGGAAGGCTGAAGACTTAGGAAACAGTTGCAATTTGTGTCCAAAGGCAGTCTGCTGGTGAGCCAGGAAGAACTGATGTTGCAGATGAAATCTAAAGGTAGGTACTCTGTTGTCAGAATTTCCTCTTGCTTGCAGGAGGTCAGGCTTTTAGTCTACATGGGCCTGCAACTGATTGAATGGGGCTTGCCCACATTGTAGGGGATACTCTACTCAAAGTTCACCAGTTTAAAGGTAGATCTCATTGAAAACACCTGCACAGAAACAATCATAATGTACAACCACATATCTGGGCACTGTGGCACAGCTGTGTTGACACATAAAATTAACCATCACACTTAGTCTAACATCTTTCAAGCATTTCCAAATCGGTTTTAATTTACTGGTGGACCTATGACTTATATTGAAAATTTTAAATGAAAATAATAAAATTCTTTTGAAAAATAAAGATAATATAGTTATGTACATTAAAACAAAAACTTTATATGACTATCTGATTATGAAAAATGGTATTAATAATTTTTGGTACATATTTGGAATTTTAATCTTTCTTGGCCATATCTCTAATATTATGTCACTGGAGTTCTTTAGAAAAAATATATATTTTTAGTATGGTCCTACTTTTTCTTTTTCTTGTAACATTCCTTCAGTATTTTTAAAGTTGTATGTCATGGCAGATCAATTTCTGATAATCTCAGAGCAAATTCTACAAACTGGAAAACATAGTCAATTGTAATTCTTTTCATAAAGAAATACATAAATATTTTAACAGAAGTATTGTCATAAGTATAATATTTTTGTCTCCATGTAGACTACCATGTTGACAAATATTTTTAGAAGACATCAAATAATTTGCCACCATTTATGATTGTGTTTAATATTTTGTCATATGTAAATGCTGCAAGTACGTAGGGCTTCTGAATGTTATTTCATTCAAGTGGAGGATATAAACATATCCAATACAAATAGAAGTTCCAATTTTTTCATAAGTCAAGATATTCCAAGATGCAATTAAATCTCAAATTTTAATTTCATATGCTCTTTGAGCTCTTGTTTAATTTGATTGGTTCCCGTGTGGCTTTTTAAAGTAAAATTTTGTTGTATGGCATACATACTGAAAAGTGAACAAGTAATAAATTATACAGGTTGGCGAAATTTCACTAAGTGATCAACACCAGTGTAACTACCATGTAGATCAAATCAAGAAATAGATTATTATCAGGTTCCCAGAAAGTTCATCCTCATATCTCCTTCACATCAGTGACTATTGCCTAATGCAGTGACAATTTGCATTCATAGTTGTTGGGGGTTTTTCAGCTCAGAAAAATAATTATTGCCCATTATCTATATTATTAGGACATTATAATAGTGAAGTAGTTCAGTGTGTATGTGTGTGTGTGTGTTTGTGTGTTTGTGTGTGTATGTGTGTAAAAGAGAGACAGATAAAAGACAGAGAGACATAGTACCTTCAATTTCTTTTGGATTATGTGTTGCTACGTCATTCATTACATGTTGCTATGTCATTCACAGAAACATCAGGAGTAGACAAGACTGCCTGTTACTGTGTAGCACTCGATCCATTTCTGTTTTGATTTGGAGATGATAAATTAAGCAAACTCTTCTTGGTATGTTCATTTGTGAGGATGGTCAGTGTAAGAATTAGATGCCAGTGTATGTGTAGATCCTTCATACAAAGCCTAGAACAACCATTTGGAAAATTCAGTGCCAATTTCTCGCAGAATAATGTAGTGAAGTGGGTTCCCTGGGTGCCTGGCTGTAGGATGGCAGGTGCCTGGAAATCTAACCAAGAGAACAAAGGCAGAGGCAGGAGGTAAAGGTCCTGGGTTGGGAAAACCAATAAATTATACCGTTTTTAAATTCCCGTCCTGAATTTAAAACCAATTAAGAAATAAAACATGGAAAAGACACTGATGAGGACCAAATATTGGTTTTAATAATGATAAAGCTAATTGGAGAATTTGGCTTTAGTTTTCATAACAAAGGACCTGCTAAAACTCAACCCAGGGAAACTTTGGGTCTGCTAAGCAAATACACTGATCTGGGATGATGACCTTAAATGGGTGGAGAAGAAATAAAAGAAGATTAATCCCCAGTGCTTATAGATGTTTAATAGATGAGGCTTGTTAATTTACAAACATGGATCAATGGTGTCAGACCCTTGCCAACCAACAACAAATACTACACTTTCTATATGGAGAGGAATAGGAAAGGGATGAAGAAAGAGGCCTGAACATTAAAGGATCATTGTCACTCTGCACGAGAAAACAAAACCAGATAAATGAAGGTTCCTTCCTAATGTTAGTCATCACATATAACCTTTTTACAGAGACTAAATGTATATCTAAATGCTGCCTTGTGTTATGATCAAGATAAGTTTAATGTAATGGTTAAAAACTATGGTAATCACATATGTCTGTATATAGAGAAATTTAATCATCCTCAAAATATAAAAATGAATTATTTGGACAGATTAGTCAATACTTTGGTTGGTGGTCTATATGTTATTTTGAAGTATAAATTATTCCAGCCTTTCAAATATATAGATAAATTTTGATTAGTAATGTGATGCCAGAATTCCAGGGATTGTCCATTTCACCCATTGATAATGCTAAGCAACTCTAAGGGACTATGCAGAAACTAAAAAGGCAGGAAAAAGTCATTCGAACAACAAAAGTCATTCGAACAAGAAAACATGACCTTTATTCCCGACTAAAATTTAGCACACATTATTAAAAGGTTGATATGCGAGCAACTGTGAAAGAAACTAGTGATTATTAAAGCCAGCATGTCCTCATTAAACAAGTTATGTCACAATAACTACATTTTTTTATAACAAGGTTATAAGATTAGTAGGCTATGGAAGTTCTAAGAAAAAAATAGAAATAATAAGTGCAAAGGTAACAACAGTGGCAGTAATGTTTACTTTAATCTATTAAGTCTAAGAGTTAATAGACTTAATTCATAGACTTAAAACAACTGGAATGCTGCCTGATACATGGTAAGAGCTTAAAAACAAACTATTTTTATGATTGTCATTATTTTTTAAGAACTTTAGTTGGGTTAAAATATAAGACGTATTCATAAAAGATTTTGGAAACGTGTTAAATATTGTCTAAATTGATAAGTTGGAACAGATCGGAACAGATTTTATTGTATATAGGTGAATTTGCAACTGGGTCATAATATTGAAAGAATTTAAGATAAAGAAATAACTTCAGTGGCATAATAAAGGTCTACAATTTAGACTCTTCTCACTGAGCATTTTCATTAATGACTTCAGGAAGGCAAAGTTATTAGATAGAAGATAAAATAAAGCTGAAGGGTAGCAAATCAGGAATCCAAGAACTGCTTCTTTCTAGAAAAACAGGCTGAATGGAATAAAATTAATTATAATAGTGAAAATTGAAGAACAGCACACTTAAGTAAAACAAAAACCCAAAAAAGAACTGTCCATGTGCATTAAGCATCAGTATTACTTAGCATCAGTATTAGTGGGGAGAAAATATTTGTCAAAAAGCAAGCTTATTATGAGTCAAAAACTGTAAAATAAATCTTCAATAAAATAAAGCAATTCTGAGCTTCACTAAATTCTAATTTGTTCTATGTGTCAGAAGTATTGAATAAACATCAGTTGATAGAAGATGGGGGAAACCATTTTCACTCAAGCTCTAAACTCACCCTGCCCCAGTTTATTGACCAGGCTGGAGTGCAGTGTCATGACAGCTTTGAATTCCTGGGCTCAAGTGATCCGCCCACCTCAGCCTCCCCAGAAGCTAGAACTACAGGCGTGTGCCACTAAGCCTGGCTAACTTTTTTTTTTTTTTGCTAGTGACAAGGGTATTGTTATGTTGCTCAGGCTGGTCTTAAACTCCTGGCCTCAAGTGATCCTCCTGCCTCAACTTCCTAAATAGTTGGGACTAGTGGCATGCGCCGTTGCACCCAATACTAAAGTTAAACTTTATAAAGATTAATTGAAACTATCCAAAGTGGAATGCCCACATTTGGGGAGCAGTTTATTCTCAATCTTTAGAGTACTTTGAGCAGTACTTGGAAACCTTGTATAGCCAGAGTTTCATAATCTAAGGTCAGAAATAAATAAAGAGGTTGTTTAGAAAATAAGGATGACTGGAACCTACTCCTTTATATTCTGATCCAAGAAGCCTGAAGTGGATACAAGCTTCTCATCTGCTTTCTTTTGTATTTACTATTTACTTTTTTTTTCTTTTTACAACACTGTTCCTGTTGATAACCCAGGAGTGGAAATCTGACCTGGATTGTGGATCAGACAAGGCATTCCTAAAGCACTTAACGTGATAGAGATCTGAAACATATGTAAAGAGGGCTTGTAAGGGCGTTCCAGGCAGATGGAACAGCATGTGCAAAGCCTCTGTGGTAGGCAAAAAGCATAATATGATGAGTAATTAAAAGACAGCGGGAGTGGCCAGAACAGAATGTGAAAGAGAAAATGGAGAGATGAGACTGGAGAGGTCTATATTACTGACAACACACAGCCTTGTAGTTCATGTTCACAATTTTGACCTTTGTCTAAAAGCAATAGGAAGCCACTGAACAGTGTCAATTAGGAAGGTGACATGACTGGATTATGGTTTTGAAAGGCTTGCCCTGTCTGCCGGGTGGTTAATAGATTGGAGAGGGACAAAAGATTATACTTGAAATTCAGATAGATGTCTATCTCAGTGGTCCAGTTAACAGATTAATGATCATTTATTTTGATAAGGTGACAAGGGAGATGAAAAAATTGATGAAAAATTGATGATAAAGTGATGAATTCAAAAGATATTTGCAAATTAATATCAATAGGACTTAATGAAAGGTTGAGGATGGGATTGGAGTAGAAAAAAGTTTCAAGGCTCTGTTCTTTCAGGGAATATTTATGAAACCACTACTATGTGTTGGGTACTGTTGTAGGACTTAGGGGTACACCAGTGAACAAGATGAACAAGGTCCCTGAGTTTGTGAAGCTTACTTATCAGTGGAGAAGACACATAAACACATAAAGAAATAATAAAATAATAAAAAAATCACATGTACTTTGAGGAAAATAAAATGCTGTGACGTGATAGAGAGTCGTTGAAGAAATGTTTAAATTGGTGGTAGCTAGAGAGCATCTCAAAGAGTAGTTAAGTGTTAAGCTGAAACCTCAATAACAAGAAGGAACTCATCATACGAAGAAATAGAACTGGAGCCTTCCAGACCAAACCAAAAATAGGCAGTGCAGATGTCCTAATGGAAGAACAAGTCTAATGTCTTTAAGGAAAAAAATAAGGCTACTTTGTTTGGAAAGGAATGAGGAGGGGTGCCATGGAAAGAATGACGGTTGGAGAGGCAGGGCTAGATCATGTAGGGCCTGGTAGATCATGATAAACAGTTTCAACTTCATGCAATGCCTATGTAAAAGTATAAAGGTTTTTTTTTTGTTGTTTGTTTCTTTTAATAGGAAGGTAATCAAGATCCTATTGCAGCAATTCAGAAGGGAAGCAATGATAGTGATTTGGACTAGTGAACCATTAGTGGAAAATGGAGAAAATGAATACAATTGGGATTATTTTGAGGGTAAAAAAGGAAGAATTTGTTGTTGGATTAGATGTGGGGGTTCAAGAAGGACAGCCCTCTTTCTCAGTTTTTAGTTGAACAACTGAGAGGATGGTATCATATCCTTAGAGGAGGAAGACTTAGGAGAAAAATGTTTTTCAGACAGGGAAGGAAGAATAAAGCATTTCAGATCATCCATGTTGTTTAAGATGTCTATTATACACCCAAGTGTACATAAAACTTTGATCAAGACTAGAGATATTATCTAGTTTGCATATCTAGATAGATGCTGCTGCCTTTTATTGATATAGGAAATCATGTCTGAAGTGCTACTTAATGAAGTGTGTGGTCCAATGAGATACTAAGCATTACAATGGTAAAGTAAGTATACTGCTGAATTCATTAGTAGCAACCTTGCAATGGTGCTATTAGCTTTCCTAAATAAAGAATGCTGCTGGGTTTTTTTGTTAGTCTGTTTTTTTGGAGATGTCAGCAGGTACAGGAAATGGGAAGAATGTGTCTTATTTGTTAATCTCATTTTTTTCAGTAAACTAGCTTAATTTCAGAATTTCAATTAGGGTCATTCCTCCTCTGCATAATCAATTTCTGATTTGGAGTCTTTATTATTTATTTATCTATATTATAAATAATATAATAAATATTTATTATAATTATCATAGTAAATGTACAGTGGCATCTCATTATGATTTTAACTTGCATTTTCCTGGAAACTAATGACGTTTGTCATTTTTTTCTGTACCTATTGGCTATTTGTATATATTCCTTGGAGAAATGTCTATTCAAATTTTTGCCCATTTTTAAATTGGGTGGTATTTTTGTTGTTGAATTGTAACAGTTAATTATGTATTCTGGTACTAGATCTTTATTACATATATGATTTTGAATCATATATTTATGATCAGAATTATGTATTCTGGTACTAGATATTTATTAAATATATGATTTGAAAATATTTTCTCCCATTTGGTGAATTGTCTTTTCACTTTCTTGATAGTGTGGTGGATGCATGAAAGTTTTTAATTTTGATGAAGTTCAGTGTATCTATTTTTCTTTTGTTATTTATGCTTTTGATATCATATCTAAGGATCCTTTGCCAGATCAGATTCATGAAGGTTCACTCCTGCGTTTTATGCTGAAAAATTTATAGTTTTACATCTTACATTTTGCTCTTTTGATCCATTTTGAATTAACTTTTGTATATGGTGTAAGGAAAGGGCCTAACTTGATTGATTGATTGATTTCACAAGTGGCTATCCAGTTCCAGCATCATTTGTCAAAAAGACTATTTCCACTTTGGATGGTTTTGGCACACTTGCTAAAAATCAGTTAGCCATATATGAATAGATTTATTTCTGTATTCTCAATTACATTCCATTGATCTATCATAGCCATTATCTTTGTTTTTTGTTTTGTTTTTTGTTTTTGTTTTGTCTTTTGTGAGGCGGAGGTGTGCTCTGTCACCTAGGCTGGAGTGCATTGGTACGATCTTGGCTCACTGCAACCTTCGCCTCTGAGGTTCAAGCAATTCTCCTGCCTCAGCCTCCTGAGTAGCTGGGGTTACAGGCATCTGCCACTACGCCTGGTTTTTGTTTGTTTGTTTGTTTGTTTTTGTTTTTTTTTTTTAGTAGAGATTCAGTTTCATCATGTTGGTCAGGTTGGTCTTGAACTCCTGACCACAGGTGATCCACCCGCCTCGGCCTCCCAAAGTGTTTATACCAATACTACACTGTCTAAACTTTGCTTTGTAGTGAGTTTTGAAATCAGGAAGTGTTAGCCATTCTACTTCTATTCAAAATTATTTTAGTTATTTGGAATTTTTGAAATTTTAGAGTCAGCTTGTCTTTTTTTTTTTTGAGATGGAGTCTCGTTCTGTTGCCAGGCTGGAGTGCAGTGGCAAGATCTCAATCACTGCAACCTCCGCCTCCTGGGTTCAAGCTATTCTCCTGCCTCAGCCTCCTGAGTAGCTGGGACTACAGGCATGTGCTACCATGCCCAGATAACGAGGTTTCACCATTTTGGCCAGGATGGTCTTGACCTCTTGACCTCATGATCCGCCTGCCTCAGCCTCCCAAAGTGCTGGAATTATAGGCGTGAGCCACCACGCCCGGCCCAGCTTGTTAATTTTTAAAAGAAGTCATTTTGATACAGATTACATTAAACTTGAGATCAGTTTGGGGACTGTCCCCTTCTTAACAATATTATGTCTTCCAATCCATGAACATGGGATATTTTTTCAATTATTTAGATCTTCTTTAATTCCTCTCTACATATTTTGTGGTTTTCACAATATAAATTTTTCACAGCTTTGTTAAATTTATCCCTAAGTATTTTAATTCTTTGGATGCTCTTATACACAGAATTATTCCCTTAATGTCATTTTCAGATTATTCATGGCAAATGTATCAGAATCTTTGTATATTGATTTATTTTGTAACCTTGCTGAACTCATTTATTAATTGTAATAATAGTTTTTAGTGCATTCCTTAGGATTTTCTATCTACAACTTCATGTCATCTATGAACCAGGATAATTTTACTTCTTCCTATCCAATATGAATGGCTTTATATTCATTTATCTTTCCTAATTTCCTTAGCTAGATTTTATAGTACAATATTTAATACAAGTGTCAAGAGCAGGTGTCTTTGTCCTGTTCCTGATATTATAGGGAAACCATTCAGTCCTTCACAATTAAGTATGAGGTTAGCCAGAGGTTTTTTATAGACCTTCTTTATCAGTTAAAGATGTTTTCTTCAATTTCTAGTTTGTCGAATTTTTAAAAAATCATGAAATGGTATTGGAGTTTTCTGAATCTATGATCATATATTTTTCTGAATCATATGCTCTTCCCTTTTTATTCATTCATATAATGTATTACATTAATATTCAGTTGTTAAACCAATCTTGCATTACTAGAATAATGGTCCTATATGGTCATGATGTAAAATTATTTTTTATATATTGCTGGATTCAGTTAGCTAGCATTTTGTAGAAGATTTTTGCATCTTCAGTCATAAGAGATATTGGTCTCTAGTTTTCTTGTGATGTCTTTGCCTAGTTTGGTTACCAGGGTAATACTGGCCTCATAGAATGAGTGGAAAGTATTTCCCTTTCTTCTATTTTAGGGAAGAGTTTGTGAACGATTGGTACTACTTTAAAAATATGCCTGGTGGAATTCAGCTTGAAGCCACCTGATCCTGAGCTTTTCTTTGAGGATAGTTTTTTTTTTAATTACTACTTTAATACCTTTACATAATATATCTCCATTCAGGTTGTCTATTTCTTCTCAAGTCAGTTTTGCTAGCATGTGTCTTTCTAAGTTATCTAAGTTATCTAATTGGTTGACATACAGTTATCATAGTATTAATTTATAACCATTTTTATTTCCTGTAGGTTCAGAATTAATGTCCCCTAATTTGAGTCTTCTGTCTTTTTCATCAGTCATTTAGCTAAAGATTTGTCAATTTTATTGATCTTTTTAGAAAACCAACTTTTGGTTTATTTTATCTATTGCTTTTTTATTCTCGAATTCATTAATTTCTGCTCTAACTTTTCTTATTTCCTTTCTTCTGCCTGCTTTAGGTTTAGATGGCTCTTCTTTTTCCAGTGTCTTAAAGTAGAAGGTTAAGTTATTTATTTGGCTCTTTCTTCTTTTTTAATATAGGCATCTTCAGCTTTACATTTTCCTCTAAGCAGTGCGTTAGCTGCATACCGTACATTTTTATATGTTGTATCTTTGTTTTAATTATCTTTGTTTTAATTCATCTTAAAGTATTTTCTGAGTTCCCTTTTGTTTTTGTCTGTTTTTTAAAAGTCATTTCAACTTTTATTTTAGATTCAGTGGGTGTGTATGCAGGTTTGTTATATGGGTATATTACACGATGCTGAGGTTTGGGGTATGGATAATCCCATCATTAAGATAGAGAGCATAGTACCAAACAGGTAGTTTTTCAGACCACAGTCCCCTCCTTCTCTCTCCACTCTGGTAGTCCCCAGTGTCAGTTGTTTGTATCTTTACATCTATTTGTACTAAATGCTTAGCTCCCACTTAGAAGTGAGAGCACGTGGTATTTGATTTTCTGTTCCTGGATTAATTTGCTTAGCATAATGGTCTCCAACTGCATCCATGTTGCTGCAAAAAACATGATTTCTCTTTTTTTATGGCTGTATAATAGTCCATGGTGTATACATACCACATTTTCTTAATCTAATCCACCATTCTTGGGTACCTAGGTTGATTTCATGTCTTGTTATTGTAACTAGCACTGCAATGAACATACCAAGTGCATGTATCTCTTTTGTAGAATGATTTGTTTTCCTTTGGGTAGATACCCTGTAATGGGATTTCTGGGTTGAATGGTAGTTCTGCTTTAAGTACTTTGAGAAATCTCCAAACTGCTCCCCACAGTGGTAGTACTAATTTACACTGCTACCAACTGTATATAAGTGTTCTCCTTTCTTTGTAGCCTTCCCAGCATCTGTTGTTTTTAGAATTTTTAACAAAGGCCATCCTGACTGGTGTGAGAGGATATTTCATTGTGGTTTTGATTTGCATTTCTCAAATGATTAGTGATGAGCATTTATTTCATATGCTTGTTGGCCGCATTTGTGTCTTTTGATAAGTGTCTGTTCATGTACTTTGTCCATTGTTTAATGGGGTTGTTTTTTCCTTGTTGATTTGTTTAAGTTACTATAGCTTTTGGCTATTAGACTTTTGTTAGATACATAGTTTGTGAATATTTTCTCCCATTCTGTAGGTTGTCTGCTTACTATGTTGACAGTATCTTTTGCTTTGCAGAAGTTATTTAGCTTAATTAGGCCCCAGTTGTCAAGTTTTGTTTTTGTTGCAATTGCTTTTTGTGACTAAGTCACAAATTACTTGCCAAGGCCAGTGTTCAGAATGGTATTTCCTGGTTTTCTTCTAGGATTTCTATAGTTTAAGGTTTGAGTTCCCTTTTATTTTTTGACTTATTGGTTATTTAGGAGCATGTTAATTTGCACATATTTATGAGGTTCTCAAATTTCCTCTTGCTATTGATTTCTAACTCCATTCCATAGCAGTAGGAGAACATACTTTATATTATTTGCATCCTTTGAAATATATTGAGCCTCAATTTATGGCCTAGCATATGGTCTATTCTAGACAACGTTTTAGGTGAACTTGAAAATAATATTTGCTGTTGCTGTTTTGTGTTCTGTAGATATCTGCTTTTTAAAAAAATTTTGACACATAAAGGTTACACATATTTATGGTGTATATAGTAATGTTGCGATACATATATTACATAGTGATGAGATCAGGGTAATTTGCATATCTTTTTCTTTTATCTAGTTGTCTATAGCTGTTCTCGCTTGCAAACTAGCTAGCCTACATTTTAGCTAGTATCTTCAATCTCTTCCTAATATGCTTTTACTACAACCTGCACTGTTTCTGAGAGTGCCCTTAAGCTTGACTTTCTCCCTGCTCTGTTGCAAATGAAATCAATTTCTTTGAGAATAAATTAGGAACTATCTGTTTCATGGCCCACTTTTCCCTCCAGGTGAAATCTGTAAACCAGGGCTCTAGAGCTGGAAGAGGGAACAATAGCAAGTTTTCTCCAAGTGTCTACCTTTCCCTAGGAAGTGAGTGCTTCTGGAGTGGGGTTAGGGGGCAGCCAGAGGTCCTTTCCTTTACCTCTTCTGGCATGAACAAGGGCAAAGGTGATCGGGGCCTCAGACTTCTCACATCACTATGCCCTATGTAAAGCTTCCATTCTATGAGTGGAGGCTCTGAGGCAGCATCTCAATGACACCCAGGACTTAGCCTCAGCAACAGGTAGCTGAGGGCAGCATGAGAAATGCTGATGTCCTACTCCTCCCAGGATATATATACAAAAAAAAGATTTCTGACTCAGAGCTTTGGGGAGAGGGAGCCCTGTGCTTTTGACTGCAGCAATCTAGAGTGAAGTCTTTACCTTGCTGAGCTGGGAGGGGGTAGTAAGGGAATAGTCTTGCTTCAGATACCACAGATGCTCACCTTTTAAAATAGATGTTCTTTAATTGCTGTTTCTCCATATGCTATTTATCCTTACAACCATTTCCAGAGGCTTTAAATGGTTATGTTTTAAAATTGATTTCACCAGTTTCAATAAAGGTGGGTCAGTGAAGCTTCTCACACTGTCATTCTGGCAGTCAACGCCTAATATACGGTTCTAAACACTTTACCTCTGGTATTCAGTGTTTATGATTATAGTTCTATAAGAGTCATTTGAATAAGTGTTACTTGGCCCTCAAAGGGAATAAGAATTCTCTTTTGTCTTAAAAAAAAAAAAAGAAATGAAATAAAACAAAAACTAAAACAAAATCTGTCTTGGGGGATTTTATGTTACATGAAATTCTGCCTTAACAATTTAATGAAAGGGCCGGGCACGGTGGCTCAAGCCTGTAATCCCAGCACTTTGGGAGGCCGAGGTGGGAGGATCATGAGGTCAGAAGATTGAGACCATCCTGACTAACACGGTGAAACCCCGTGTCTACTAAAAAAAAATACAAAAAATTAGACGGGTGTGGTGGTGGGCACCTGTAGTCCCAGCTACTCGGGAGGCTGAGGCAGGAGAATGGTGTGAACCTGGGAGGTGGAGCTTGCAGTGAGCTGAGATCGCGCCACTGTACTCCAGCCTGGGCGACACAGTGAGACACAGTCTCAAAAAAAAAAAAAAATTAATGAAAAGATATATATCTGCTTTCATTTAGTGTTGGTATGTAGGTTGGTAAGAGGTATGCAAATTGCATACCAAAACAGACCTTTCCTCCCACATTCTAAAACTCCTGCTGAGATTGACTCGTCTTTCTAGATTTTTGTAGTTGGTTCTCACAGTGCTACTGTCGGCAAGTGTCTGCTTTAGTCCTTGACCGTAAACGCTAGGGCGTAAATAAAGAATATATTTAGATTGTTGGTAATATATCACCTCTATCAAAAATGTGGCTGAATTGCAAGCTCTTGTTACAGAATGAACAGCAGTCTTTACAAGAAGCAGCAGCACAATATTAACATCACCATAATCACTGTGTGCTCTACCAAGGAGAATCTCCTTCACACAAAGGGATCATCACTGAATACATGGGGATGACTCTAGCTTCAGAGTGTGTGCAGCACAGTAGAGAGAGCACTGGAGTAGGTTTTCACCCTAAATGTGTTGTTAATTAACTCTGTGACTTTGAGAAAGTTATCCAAACCTCTAGACCTCAGTCTACTCATTTATGGTGTGAGGAGATTGAATGAGATGATCCTGTTCATCTTCAGTAATCTATGACTGCGTGTGATATTAGGTGCACTTGTGGGACATAGGAAAATAGAACCAATAATTCCTGCCCACAAATTTTGAAAGATATGAAAACCAAGAAAATATTTAAACATATAAGGAATTATGGCAAATGTTAAACAGTATAGAAAATAATTGTCTCATGGTCAAATAAGGATATTTTGTGGATATAAATCACCTATAAATTATAGGTATCTGTTTAGCTTTCAATAACTCTAAATAGCTAAACTGTGGGAGGGCGAGGTCATTTCCCCAACAGCAAATTGTGAGTTCCACAGAAATCTCAGCAACAGGGGGAAAGATTCATAACAAACTCTAGTATTTCAGAATACATAATAAAATTAAGATATTTAATTATAAAAAGTTTAATTTTAATTACAGAATCTATTAAATACAGTGAAAAATCTAGCTGCAGTGCAATACTGACACCTTAGCCAGTAACATGCTTAAAATGAAACAGCAGAAAAATTGATTTCTACCTGTAACTACCTTTGGTTTCTTTTATTGGCTCAATGATGCAGGTACAACAGAATCAAACAAGTAATTGCTGATGGCTCCTATCAACTCCTGCCTGTATCTCTAAGCTGTCAGAATTGGAAATAGTTGCTCTTATGGGTAATGGCATATATGGGACCATTTGTCTATTTTGAAAGCTTTATGAATCATTTTCAAATTATTTTCCTTGATACATTGTAGTATCAGCTATTATAGCCCTCTTCTGCTTTCCTTGTTTAGTTGCACCTCCATGCTCCATGTTCTTACTCATTTTGGATACAACTAAATGTCCCATAGTAAGTCACTTTTCATAATTAGCTAGCTTAAGGGAATAGGTTTTATTTTTAGTGGTTTTCCCTATAATTTATTTTCTGCGTAATAGAGGAAAGAGATTTGAATGTGCTGTAAAATTTGTAGATGCTAAAACTCATTTTAGTTGAGTCATGCAGTTAGAATAATTTTAAGCTAGGATTTGATGTAACTGTTTTTATTGCACCTACACTATGATTTCCTTAACAAAAACGTTTTGTTGAACTATTATTTGCATTATAGTATCCTATGAGTTCAAAAGCAATTAGGCTATGGCTAAGAGAAATGAGCTAGAAACAATAAATAAAATCTATCTCTTTTAGTCAAAACTTGCCTACAGCTAGATTTTACAATTTGGCATTATATCATACAGGGAAAAAAACAACTTACTTGGGAGTAAAAAAAATTAGCCAAATTAGACATCCACTATTCAGTGGATTTTTTAAAATATTGTTTTAAATAAAATTCAGTGGGTTGAATTCAACTGAGTTAACGTGTTCTCAATATGAAGGCATGGTTTTTGTGTTTGCAGAAATTCAGAGTGTATAGTTCCAACAGTCTGCAAGATTAAATGTCTAAAAGTGGAATTTTACATATTTTATGATTAAGGCCCAGCCTGCCTTTCTGCAGGCAACTGAATCTAGATGTTTTCAAGGAACTCTCATTTTACATCAGTAATTTATTGGCCAATTTAAATTTTAAGTTTTGCATGCCTTTGTTAAATTTATTTCTACATATTTTATTTTTTTGATGCTACCATAAATATTTTTTGCTAATTTCTGGCTTGATTGTTCACTGAGAAGGTATAAAATGCAATAAGCTTTCGAATATTGATCTTTTATACTGCAACCTTTCTGAACTTATTAGTTCTAATAAATTTTTACAGAATTCCTTAGGATTTTCTATATACCAGATCATGTTATCTGCAAATAAAGATAGTTACTGCTTCCTTTCAAATAGGAATGCCTTTAAATTCATTTTCTTGTCGGATTGCTTGGTTAGAACCTTCAGCACAAAGTTGACTAGAGTGGACATTCCTGTCTTGTTCCTGATCTTAGGAGGAAAGCACTCAGTCTTTTATCGTCAAGAACGATGTTAGCTCTGGGCTTTTTGTACAGGCTGTTTATCAAGTGAAGAAGTTCCCCACCCCCTATTCCTAACTTGTTGACCATTTTTATCATAAAAGTATTTTAAATTTTGTCCATTGCTATTTTTTTTGCATCTATTGAGAAGATGCATTTTTTGTCTTTTGTTCTATTGATAAGGTATATTGCATTATATGATTTTTAGTTGTTAATTAAATCCACCTTTGTCATAGTGTGAAATCTTTTAAAATATTGCTGGATTTGCTTTACTAGTATTTTATTGGAAGATTTTTGCATGTATATTCATAGGAGATACTGGCCGATAGTTTAGGGGTTTGTGTGTGTGTGCTAATTTTTTTTTTTTTTTTTTTTTTTTTTTCTGATGGAGTCTCACTCTGTCACCCAGGCTGGAGTGCAGTGGCTCCATCTCTGTTCACTGCAACCTCTGCCTCCCTGGTTCAAGCAATTCTCCTGCCTCAGCCTCCCGAGTGGCTGGGATTACAGGCGTGCACCACCATACCCAGCTAATTTTTGTATTTTTATTAGACACAGGGTTTCACCACGTTGGCCAGGCTGGTCTCAAACTCCTGACCACAAGTGATCCACCCACCTCAGCCTCCCAAAGTGCTGGGATTACAGGCATGAGCCACTACACCTGGCCATGTGTGTGCTGTTTTTGAGTAGTTTTTGTTTCAGGTTAATATTGACTGCATAAAATGAGTTGAAAAGTGTTCCTTTGTCTTCCACATCTTGAAGGGTTTATGAAGGGTTTAATGAATCTTCAAATGATTCATTAAATTTACCAGAGAGGTTACCTGAGCCTGGGCTTTCTTTGTGGGAAGTTTTAATATAATATTATTAATTCAATCTGTTTATTTATTATGTGCTTATTCAAATTATTTTTTCTTCAGTCTATTTTGGTACTGTATGCATTTTTATCAATTTGCCCATTCCATTTAATGTGTCTACTTTGTTGGTATATAATTCTTCATAGTATTTTTCAATAATCTTTTAAATTTCTGAAAAGCAGGTTGTAATGTCTGCTCTCTAATTCCTGATTTAATAATTTGAGTGTTCCCTTTCTTTTTCTTGGTTGGTTTTAGCTAAAGATTTGTCAATTTTGTTGATCTTTCTAAACAACTAACTTTTGGGTTTGTTGATTTTCTCTTTTATTTTTCTATACTTTATATCGCTAATTTCTGCTCCAACTTTTAGTATTTCCTTTACTTCTTGCTTTAAGTTTAGCTTACTCGTCTTTTTCCAGTGTCTTAAATGATAGGTTAGTTCATTTAATTTTATATCTTATCTTTTTAAAAAAATATAGATGTCTGCAGATACAAATTTTGTTCTAAGCACTATTTTACCTGTGTCCCATAAATTTGCTATGTTGTGTCTTCACTTACTTTTGAATTACTCTTTAAAAATACTTTTAAATATTTTCTAATTTTCTTTGTGATTTCGTACTTAACCAGTGGGTCAGGTAGCAATGTGTTGTTTAAGTTCCACAAATTTGTGACTTTTCCAAATGTCTTTCTGCTATTGGTTTCTAATTTAAATCTATTGTAGTCAGAGAATATTCACATCCTTTGCATGATTTCAAACCTTTTAAGTTTGTATACATTTGTCTTGTGTTTTATCATATTGTCTCTTCTGCAGAATGTTCCATGTGCACTTGAGAAGAATATATATTCTGCTGTTTTGAGTTAGTGTGTCCTATAGGTGTCTGTTAGATCTCCTTGGCTCATAATCCTGTTCAAGTCTTCTGTTTCCTTGTTGACTTTTCCCTAGTTGTTCTATCCATCTCTGAAAGTGGAGACTGAAGTCTCCAACAATTATTGTTGAACTATGTCTTCCTCCAATTTTTTTAGTATTTGTTTCACACATTTTGGAGCTGTGACATTAGGCACACATCCATACATTTCTAAACAAACTCCTAGCTGTCTATGTTAACATTACATTATCTTTCTATAGACATCATTTAATTATGTTTCAAATTTCTATCTGAAGATATGTATTAGGTACCATGGCTTAGCTTACTTAATCTTCATTTCACCCATCTTCCAGAGTACATTACTCTACTTCAGAGACCAGAAATCTAAAATCTACATTTGTCAGAATTCTTTGCAGCTACAGTTCTGTGGAAATTAAATTTTACATACATAAAATTTGGAAGATAGAGGTACACAGAAGCAGAGCTTCTCTTATTCTTCTTACTGTCTATTTTTGCTGATAAAATCATGAAAGCATAAGGTTTTTCTGAAGCTATTTTCCATTCACTGTTCTGTAGATTTCTGGTTGTCCAAAGGTAGTTTAGGAGGTATAAGCAGAGTTGTTGGAGCTTTAATTCTATCTTCTAGTCCTTAAATCATAATGTGGAGGTGTGTTGAACCTAATAGTTTTAAAGGTGATCTAGTAAACAGCATCTCTCAGTGGGTCATTTCTGCACTGCTTGGAAAGTCATATGTAGAGACTCATCTTAGATCCCATTCCTCCAGCTTTTCCAATCATTTTAAGCACCTAATTACACCCTATTTCTGCTTAACACCTAAAATAGTTTCTATTTCATGCACAGAGACTTTACTGATAAGAGTATTTGGAGCCAGAAGAGGTCACTTGCAACAGAACTACAAGGATGGGAATCTTAGATCCTTTACCTAACTTATTTAGAATTAAAGGCAGTGATGTCCCTATTAAAACAGGAAATAACAATACTACTAGTCCATGCCACATGACGACAAAACCGCACCTTAAAATTTTAACTTGATGTCATCTGCAACAAAGTAGCTACTGAGAATAAGGCTATGGCAGATGGAGTGATTCCTACAACAGAAAATTTTGGTGGTACTTTTGATGTGTGGTTTGAGAAGCCGAAGGTAACTGCTTGCTCTGTTGACTGAAACCTAGATTTAGAAGCAATTAAGATGCCAGTTTTTTTGTTATGAGTATTAACACATTTAAGAGATAGGAATGTTTAAGATTAACTTTATAATATATACTCCCCTCACTTTATTTGTTCAAATGAACAACTAAGTCCTTATTTGCTTAATATAACCTGTATGAGTGTGAAGAATAGAGTCCTAATTTAAGCCACCACAATGGAGAGCGAAATCCCAGACCTGAGTCAGCACAGACACAGCAATGCTTAAATAAATTGGAAATCAAATATTCTTGAGAAAGTTCCATGACATCATTCTTCAAGTATATACTTTAAATATTCTTCCTAGTCTTTTCCAAAGAAATCTTTAGCTATTTCCCATGGTTTTTGTACCTTAAAGAAAGAAAAATAATCAAAGATTTTGAGTATTCATGCTCTCAGTCCTTCAAAGTACACAGTCTCTGCAGACACAGTGTTCCACTGTGTCTCTCAGGTATGACTGAGGGCTTATAAGGGTAAGGTGAGAAATGGAGATTTGATGAAACTTTATCCCCTTGTTGCTCTCTGGGTCTAGAAACTCATTTTCTTGCTATTTCCCCTGTTTTGAATGGAGAATGGAAAAATACTCTTAGTAACTGGAAGAATTTCGTTAACTTTCAGAGGACCATTATGATAGGAAAAACCAACTAGAAGCCAAATAACTGCCTCTCCCTTCCAAAAGAGTCATTCAAAAGCAACAGCACATCTTGAAGGGAATTAGTGCCACCACTATGTAGTAGATTGCTGGAAGCATAATCAGGTGATGACAACAATTGTAGCTATCTATCCAGGTGCTGTCTCTTTACTGGAGCAAACCAGTTTGTTTTCACCACCACTAGAAGTAGGACACCTATACTGGTTTACCTCAGGTAGTGTCAAATCTCCAGTGCTGTGTAATAAACTCAAGAAAATCTTCATTGTCTTACCATACTACAGATCATCACAATGATATTTCCAATGTTGATGTCAGAATGCCACATGGACCTGGTGGGCCAGAAGTATTTGCTATCCCAGTTGTCTTAGAAAGATACAAGTGCATTAGAATGTGGAAGGTAACCCAGTGAAAATATAGGTGAAATACACAAGCACATTATCAGTATACTCATTTCACAGTGAAACACAGTTGGCTGTACATTCATGACCCACTGGTGTTGGTAGGCATTTCTGGATTTTGGATGCTGCATACATTATATTTAAGGATGCTGCTCTGACCATTTACTAAGTAACCTATAAGGCAACTGGCTTAGAATGGGGCTCAAAGTAACTAATTTAAGCTGCCAGTCAAGCAGATATGGTATTACATAACACATTTTTATGACCAAGTAGATATAGTCACCGTTGATGTTTCTATGGTAGATTAGGACATTGTATAAAGGACCTGGAAATCTTCAATAAGATAATCACACCCGTATAATTTTGGAACTAAGCCACAGAACTCACCAAATACTATTGTATTTCACCTTTGAAAAAAATAGCTTCTGGCTTGCTAGTTAGCCTCAGAGGTAGAAACACTATGGGGAGTTTTTATTATTTTGGGAGTCATCCTTGGAGGTCTAGCTTAGAGCCAGATCTTTGAGTTCTTTTGATGATATTTTAATATCTTATATTAAACCTCTTTCTGCTTAAGTACCTTGAGTACCTTCGATTCCCTCTACTGAACTCTGACTTATTGGGGATGCCATTATTGGGTTATAACTCATGATTGACATTAGATTAACATGTAAGTGTAGTGAATGCTTATAACGTTATATTGTCTTGGCATCCATTTTAAACATAAGTTAGAAAAGATATAGTATTTCACAGCACAACATGGTGGCTACAGTCAGCAATAATTTGCTGTACATTTTAGAATAACTGAGGGAGTACAATTGGAATGTCTTTAACACAAAAGAATGATGAATGCTTGAGGTGACGGACACCCCATTTATCCTGATGTGTTTATTACACATTGTATGCCTGTATCAAAATACATCATGTGCCTCATAAATATATACATGTTCTGTGTTCCCATAAAAATTAAAAATAAATACATACAAACATACATAACTATAAGTTGGGTTTTCTCATACCAAGAACAGGGCTTAGTCACCCTTGATGGTTTCCAGTTCTACACAACACACTCCTCTTCCCTCAGTTCCTCAATATAGTAGATCCATAAACAACTGCTCCCTAGTAACCACTTTGCTAGAAAACAGCTAGGTGCAGCCTGCTTGACTGGCCCCGCTGACCCTCACACCTCACATGGGCCGTGCACAGTGATTACCTCTCAGTCAGCGTGTGACTTCCTGGAACTCATGCCTCCTTGTTTTAAACCCACCAATTAATATTCCCCACAGGAAACCTGTTTGGAAAATGCCCTGGGCCTATTTGTTTGGTGCACAAGTAATTGCAGTTTTTCCCATCACTTTTAATGGCAAAAACTGTAATTACTCATGCACCAACCTACTAGTAAAGGCATTGGCTCTCTCTCCCTACCTATGCTCCCTGAACTCTGTGTTTGTGGCCTCCAGGTGTGCTGTGACCCCACCCAGGGCCTGTAAGTATTAAAAACTCATAAACCGATACGTGGACCATAACATCCAGCATCTACAAGGAATTTAAACAAACTTACAAGAAAAAAAAAAAACCATTATAAAGTGGGCAAAGGACATGAACAGACACTTCTCAAAAGAAGACATACATGCAACCAAGAAAAGTGAAATAAAAGCTCAATATCACTGATTATTAGAGAAATGCAAATCAAAATCCCAATGTGATATCATCTCACACCAGTCAGAATGGTTATTATTGAAAAGTCAACAAACAGATGCTGGCGAGGTTGTGGAGAAAAGGGAATGCTTTTACACTGTTGGTGGGAGTGTAAATTGGTTCAACCATTGTGGAAGACAGTGTGGTGATTCATCAAAGAGGTAGAGGAGGCAGAAATACCATTCTACCAATTTTTGGTATATACCCAAAGGAATGTAAATCATTCTATTACAAAGATGCATGCATGTGTATGTTCATTGCAGCAGTATTCACAATAGCAAAAACATGAAACCAACATAAATGCCCATCAATGAGAGACTGGATAAAGAAAATGTGGTACATATACATCATAGAATATTATGCAGCTGTAACAATGAACGAGATCATGTCCTTTGCCAGGACGTGGATGGAGCTGGAAGCCATTATCCTCACCAAACTAACTCAGGAACAGAAAACCAAATACATGTTCTCACTTATGAGTGGCAGCTGAATGATGAGAACACATGGACACATGGAGGGGCACAACACACATTGGGGCCTATTGGAGGGTTGGGGGCGGGAGGAAGGAGAACATCAAGAACAGCTAATGGATGCTGGGCTTCATACCTAGGTAACGGGATGATCTGTGCAGGAAACCACCATGGCACACATTTACCTATGTAACACACCTGGACATCCTGCACATGTACCCCTGAACTTAAAAGTTAGAAAAAAAAAAAAAAAACCTCTGAAACCTTTAACATTGTGGTTGTGTCATTGAAGATGTGTCTGCATTCCAGCCCCTGATGGCAAGGCTGCCCTAAGTGACACAGGCACATGGAAGCCCTGCTGGTGCTCTTTGGTCCTGGCCTGTGGTGGCTGCTGAGGGCAATAGCTACCAGCTAAGTTGACAAAGAAACTCAAAGGGTTTCATTCAAAAAGTAAAATATGAGAAGATGTGACCTTTAGGAATTTTTATTCTATATCACATATGACATTGAGAAAATCAATTAATTTCATACATAAAAATAGAAATTTTCCTGGAAGATATGTAAAAAAATTTATTCTCTAGAAATAAAATAACAACTATTTAAACATGTAAAAAACACTACACCATGTCAAATCACTGGTAGTCTATCGAAGTGTTCTAAAATTGACCTAAATCGGAAGAAGTTAATCCTGTACTATCTGTTCCTATATGTTCCATTAATATAAAACTGTTATTTTTACTCTTTGATGTTTAGAAAGATAATGGGTGCTGCAAATTAAAGGCACTTGATCTTATAAATAAGATTGAAGAGCTGACTCTACTTGAAGATGTTTGACTATTAGAATAATTTGAAATCTCCTACTTTATACTGCCCTGAAAAAAAGGAGAAAATATAACATTAAAGGTTACAAATTTCAAGATAAATTTTATTCAGTTTTAAAAAATCTTCCAGGCAAGAATATTAAACTAACAAAATTGGATCATATTGCTTTCAGGGGTCTTTATAAGAGATTTAATAAACAGAATAATCACTCAAATTCTCATTAAGTGGTATCAATAGCTGACATTTTATCATTTATATTGTTTTTCTTCTTCATTTAAAAAATGTTGATAAGATTCCTGAGATTATTCTTTAAGTTGCACACTAAAATTTTTATTAAAATACATTTTAAATAAATAGAAAACTCAGTTATCAGTCTTAGTATGTCAGATGTTACTCAAAGGAAAATAATAAATCTTACAACAAAACTTTAAAAAATACGGACCAAAGTGGTGTAATATATGCTTGATTATTATACCACATATAATTCATCAAAGATATGATTAATCTGCCTATTTTAATGTGAGTCACAAAAGTAAAGAACATAAAGAGTTCACTGTGTTCAATAAGCATAGGAGCTATATCATCTTCTTGGCCCACTGACAATGCGAGTAGGAATATAAGCTCCAGTTCAGTTTTCATTTGAGAACTGCTTAATTTTAGATGATATTACTTTTACCAATTGCTTTGTAGAATCTCCCAGATTCTATATTCATATTTTTTCCTGTTCCATTCATTTATATAACAAAAATTTATTATTTGAATAAAAATAGATCACTAGAGAAAGAAAGTCTTCATATGTAAATCAATTGGCCAGAAAACTGTCAAAGTATTTTAATACATTTAAATCACCTATGTGGAAAGAACACACTTAAAACAAGCTGTAAAAATTCTAGTATAATTATATTTCTCCATATGCTGCTTTATCCCACATCCATTAGTACAGATACAAAAGCAAGATTCATTCCCAATCTTATTTTTCTTATTTGTATCCCTCTACCCAGAGCAGCAAAACAGATTTCTAAGATGTAATCATGTTTAACCTTTTTCTTTGCCTTCCCCTATTAAAATATCTCTTATTCTTCACATATTTTTTCTTTTTTGCCTTTGGAAACTCATTCTAAATAATCTTCTTTCAAGATTTATGTTTGCCTCTTTCTTTCTCCTATATATTGAATCCGAAACATTTATTTGATATTTATTATTTGTTATATACTTTCCTGGGCCCAGGGATATCATAATGAGAAATATGGTACAGATTTCTATGTTTTTCATAGACTTAAAAATAATGAATATACAATAATAATATAAATATAATATAATTATAGGATTTAGAGTTAAAAAGTAGGGATTCTCCTTTACCAAACTTCTCTCTAATCCCATCCCATGGAACCTTAACCACTTTTTCAAGTTTAATGTGCACCCTTTCAGACATTATGTGTACATTCATACAAATACATGTGACCTTTTTTAAAAAATAGAAATTTCTACCTAAGTAAAATCATGCTACTTAAATGTCTTTTTATTGTTGACATGGTGACTTAGCAGTCTCTCCATTTCAGAGCATCTAGATCTTATTTAACTACTGTATGAGTTTTTACGAAGGTATCTTAATGCATTTAATAATTCTCCTACTGATTAACATCTAAATTGTTACTAATGTTTTACTAATACAATCAATTCTATAATGAATATCTTTATACATGTGTGTAGATATTTTTATAAAGAAAATGTATATGTAGGTATATATAGATTTTTTTATGAAGCATATTCCAAAATTGTACCTCTGTGATCAAAATAATACTTACAACCCTTATTTCAATACATAATTCCAAAACACACTGCACAAATGTACATTGCTATCAACAATTGTATTAAAATTCCTATGCCTAATTCTCACATACCATCCTCACAATAGTCACTTTAATTTTTATGAATCTGAAATATATTGCTGTGTTAATTTGTATTCTCTGATTTCTGGTGAAGTAGAATATCATTTCATATGAATATAGGCTATTTTTACTCCTTTTGCAAATTATTTAGGTATCTTTGTCCATTTGTTTGTCATTTCCTTTTTGCTTATTGATATGCAGGCATTATTTATGTATGATAAGTATTTAATGTTAGTGTATTTTACATATGACATCTATTATTTAATGTATAATTAATATGATCAAATCCTTTACATTTCTACTATAATAGTTGCTAAGGCTACTACAACAAAGTATCATAAACTGGGTCGCTTAAATAACAGAAACATGTTGTCTCAAAGTTCTAGAGGCTAAAGTCTGAAATCAAGGTGTTGGGAGGGTAAACTCTTTCTGAGAGCTGTGAGGGAAGGATCTGTTTCAGGTCTCTCTCCTTGGCTTGTAGATGGCTGTCTTCATGTTCACATGATATTCTCTCTGTATCTTCATATTATCTTCTCTCTATACATATCTGTGTATATCTGTATCCAAATCTCCATTTCCTATATAGACGCAGGTCATATTGTATTAGAGCTCATCCCAATGACCTCCTTTTAACTTCCATTACCTCTGTAAAGATCCTATCTCCAAATAAAATCATATCCCAGGGTACTGAGGGTCAGGACTTCAACACATGAATTTTGGAGCACAATTCAACCTGTAACATTTCACCCTCTGTATCCTCTAATTTGTGTCCTTCACATGCAAATATATTCATGTCATCCCAATATCCCTGAGAGTCTTAACCAATTCCAGCAGCAACTCTAAGTCCAAAATCTCATCTAAATATCACCTAAAGCAGGTATGCGTGAGATTGGAGGTATGATTCATCTGGAGGAAAAATTCCTTTCTAGTTGTGAACCTGTGAAACCAGACAAGTTAGCTGCTTCCAAAATAAAATGGTGGGACAGCTATAGGATAAACATTCCCATTCCAAAAGGAAGACATAGGAAGGAGGAAAAGGATCACAGGTTCCAAACAAGTCTGAAACCTAACAAGGCAAATTCCATTAAAATTTTAAGGCTTGAAAATAATCCTCTTTTGCTTCCTGCTCTGTCCTACAGGCCCACAGTAGTGGTAACCCCACTTTCCAGGCCCACCATGTTGGCAATCCCACCCTTTCTGCTCTGAGAAGAGGGCCAGTCCCTCTGAACCCAAGGAGATGACCCCACTCTCTGGAACCAAGCAGGAGATGGTCCCATACACAGGTTTGTGCACTCTGAGCTGTGGTAGCAGTGGCAGCCCTGACATGCTCTGAACCACCTTCCAGGTGTTCTCTTTTCTGGAAGGACAATTCATGTTAGTGTTATTGGCCTATTTCTTTCCTGTAGAATTCTAGAAGTCTGGCAGCCTTCTTCCGTTTTATCCCATCTCTGTTCATCTCCCTTTACTCTAGCAGCATTTCTGCTTGTATAAAATTTTCAGAAACCTATTGGCCTCCCCATGCAATTCATGGGGTCCAGTCCATCAGATAAGTGGATCATTTACAGATCTTTCCTGGTTAACTCATCTCTATTCCTGGCTTCTGCTGAGATGGTTGATTGGATCTGTGGGTCACATGCCTAATCTCTTCAGTAAGGGATCATCCAACCACACCCTGGATATTCTCTATAGAATGTGTTTTCTCATTTTGTATAACATGTATAGGCTGAGAATTTTTCAAGTCTTCAAGTTCTAGTTCCCTTTTGCTTACCAATTTCTTATACAATTTCTTATTCAATTTAGCTGTCTTCTCATATTTTACTATAAACAGTAAGGAAAAACCAGGCTATACTTTCAACGCTTTGCTTAGAAATGTCTACATTCACCTACTTTCTACAAAACACTACAACACAATTCAGCCATGTTCTTTGTCCCTTTATAATAAGGATTGCCTTTCCTCTGGTTTCTCATAACATGTTCATTTCCATCTGAGGCCTCAACAGAAGCACCTTTAATGTTATTATCTTTACCAACAGTCTCCTCAAGACAATGGAGATTTTTTTTCTATAAAGTGCCTCAAAACCCTTCCAGCCTTTATCCATAATTCAAATCCAAAACCACATCCACATTTTTAGGTATTTGTTATAGGATCTGCCATTTAAAAATATTATTATTATTTTTGTATAGACAAGTTCTTACTATGTTTCCTAGGCTGGTCTCAAACTTCTGGTCTCAAGCAATTCTGCCATGGCCTCCCAAAGCGCTGGGGTTAAGTGTGAGCGACTGGACTCAGTCTCCTCCCAGTTCTTCATGAAAAAACTCTACAGCTGATACATTTGCACTTCTTTTTTTTGCTTATTCAGATATTCTTCTAGGGATGGGGATAAAGAAATTACCAAAGAAATTAAGTTCCTTCCCTCATGAGGCATCATTTCTATTGGGATGAGATAGACAAATGGATGAATAAATAAATAAACATATAATGTCAGCTTATGATACAGGATCTAGACAGTAGAAGTAGGGCAAGGATGGGGGTGGAGGGGCTGCTATGTAACACAGAGTGTTCAGGAACAACTTTCTCTGATGAAATGACATTTCAGCATTGACTTGAATGAGGTAATAGAATATATCATAGGATACATGGGGTAAGAAAATTTCGGACAGGGAAACTGGGTGTAAAGGCCCTAAAACAGAAGTATGGTTGGCTTTGTTTAATGAATAGCAGAAAGGGCAGTGTTGGTTAGAGTGCCTTGAGAGAAAGCTGTGGCATGTCTGTATTATGGCATTAATTCTAATGGTGGCTTTCTCATGGGATCCACACAGAACCTCATCAGGTGCCAATCTCTGATGTAACTGACATGCTCACAACTATTTTCTCTTTAAGAATTGCTTTTTTTTAATCAATATAAACTGCTGTACTTAAAGCTTGCCACCTTGAATTTTATTTTATCTGATATAATTATCATTACAGATTTTATTGTGCTTGCTTATGACATATATATTTGTATCTTTTTTTCAACATGTTTATATCATTTTATTTAGATTTATTATTTCAAGTAAGATATAGATGGAAGTATTTTTATGAAATTTTAGAGTCCCAGACTTCTTTTTTAAAAAATTTGAGACAGGATCTCACTCTGTTGCCCAGGCTGGAGTGCAGTGGTGTGATCACAGCTCACCGCAACCTCAACCTCCCAGGCTCACTCATGTGATCCTCTCATCTTCACCTCCTGAGTAGCTGGGACTACAGATGTGCAATCACTTAATATTTGATATTTATTCATATAATTTTGCTATATGGGGCTAAATGCATAATTATTTACTTATTAAAAAGTAAAAATAGGCCAGGCATGGTGGCTCACGCCTGTAATCCCAGCACTTTGGGAGGCCGAGACGGGCGGATCACGAGGTTAGGAGATCGAGACCATCCTGGCTAACACGGTGAAACCCCGTCTCTACTAAAAATACAAAAAAAAAAAAAAAAAAAAAAATTAGACGGGCGTGTTGGGGAGCTCCTGTAGTCCCAGCTCCTCGGGAGGCTGAGGAAGGAGAATGGCGTGAACCCGGGAGGCGGAGCTCGCAGTGAGCTGAGATCGCGCCACTGCACTCCAGCCTAGGGGACAGAGCGAGACTCCGTCTCAAAAAAAAAAGTAAAAATAAGTTTGCTTTTTTTTAATAAACACAGGCATTTAAAACTTGGAGTTTGGGGCAATAGTTTAATACATGCTTCTAAATCCCATTTATATCAGCAAGTAAGTGGTTATGGTAAAATATTTTTAGCAGTTTGTTTTGAAATCTTAGGATATTCTTCAGTTAAACAGAATTAGCAAGAAAAGATTTTCTCCTTGAAAACAGCATGAATATGAAGAAATCTGACATAAAATTAGCATCCTTGATCGTCTTTAATAAGCTAAATTGTGGTACATAATACATATGTGTTTTTTAAAAAAATTTTTAATAGTATAAAAGTTCTTTGTGAAATTTGAATTATTTTTTGTGAAATCCTGAACTACCACTAGAAACCTAAGAGCCATTTGAATCACTGGCTTAAAAAGAGTCATCCATAAAATACTGAAGCAAATGCCATACGTATAATTTGTAATTAGTCTGATGGGGCTAAATATGCTAGTTCTCTTTTTGGGGGGCTTTCAAACTAATTTTTAAACTACTTAACATATTCTTTTTTAATTTTAAAACTTATTTTTAATTGAAAAATAACAATAATATATTTATGGGGTTGCAGTGGGATGTTTTGATATATGTTTACAATATAGGATGATTAAATCGGACTAACACATCCATACATTATATACTTATTTTGGTGGGGAACATTTAAAAATCTAATCTTGTGGCAAATTGGAATATACAATGCATTATTATTTATTATAGTCGCCATTTGTGCAATAACTCACTAAAGTTTATTTTTCCTGTTTTACCCTTTGATCAACATCTTCCCTTCTCCCACTTCAGACTCTCCCTAGCCTTTGGTAATCTTCATTCTAGTCTCTACTTCCTTGAGTTAAAATTGTTTAGATTCCACGTGTAAGTGAGATCCTGCAGTATTTGCCTTCCTGTGCCTGACTTATTTCACTTCGCATGATGTCCTACATGTTTGTTCATCTTGTTGCAAATGACAGGATTTCCCCCCTTTTCAAGGCTGAATAGCAGTTTATTGTGTAATTATAAATCACATTTTCTTTATTTATCTGATGAGGAACTCCTAGGTTGTTTCCATATCTTGGCTATTGTGAAGAATACTGCAATGAACACGGGAGTGCAGATATCGCTTCATCAGCAAGATACTTTAAATTAGACTCAATACTTAGTTTGCTTTCCCAATTTCCTTTAACTGAACACATTAGTTAATATTTTAGAAGATTCAAAGAGGCTTTCCAAGAAATTTAGCTTCATAACACCAACTAAAATAGCTATGTCTTGAGAGATTGAGCAATTAAATCACTTTGATAAGAGCATATGAGGTCTTTTGTATGATTAAATGTATCAAAATCTGGCTCTTTGAAAATAATAAGACTCAGAATTAGAAAAAACTCTATTTTTTATGACATCAAAACCATGCAAGATGTGACAAAGCAGAGCTTTAAAATGATCCTGTTGATGCCTAGAGGGTATTTCTTTCTTAATAACAGCCTTAACCAGAGGAAATTTTACACACACACACACGTGTACACACACACACACACATATTTTAGTTTTCTAAACTCATTGCTTAAATTCAATCTCTACAAAAATAAGAACTTTTTTTTTTTTTTTTTTTTTTTTTTTGAGGCAGAGTCTTGCTCTGTCACCCAGGGTGGAATGCAATGGTGCGATCTCAGCTCACTACAACTCTGCCCCCTGGGTTCAAGCGATTCTCCCGCCTCAGCCTCCCGAGTAGCTGGGATTACAGGTGCCTGCCGCCATGCCCAGCTAATTTTTGTACTTTTAGTAGAGATAGGGTTTCACCCTGTTGTTCAGGCTGATCTTGAACTGCTGACCTCAGGTGATCCACCCACCTCAGCCTCACAAAGTGCTGGAATTACAGGCGTGAGCCACCGCACCCAGCCCAAAATAAGAACATTTTAATTTCTTCATGATACACTCTGGCTGGAGATTTAGGCACCTTTAGAGTATAAAGTGATTAGCATTCAGACAATTTTCATTCCCAACAAAGGCTTCTGGACAAATTGATGGGTAAATTGAACAAACTATCAGTTCTGTCTCATTATTAAAGAACAGCATTTTGGCAATTTCTCTGCCAGGGCCTTTGTTTTAATTTTAAAACATGGCTTACAATTTGTGATAGACGGGTCCACTGGATTTTGCAATGCTTTCAAGTTCCCTGTGTCTCTTTGAGTCCAGCTGAATCTCATTTGCCTTCCATTTTGGATTATACATTTGGAGCACCATGTAAAGGCTACACGAGCAGTGGCAGAATGATTCCAGAACTGTTCCAACCATTGCTTTCAGCTTTAATTCACCTTTTTAGTCTTCGATTATGTTGACAAGACCAAGATGTGAGTTTGATTATTAATGCTTCTATAAAGTCTTGGTGCTTATGACACCATTAGAGCAAGAGAAATCAGGGCTTTTATCTTAACTAGACATATTATAATTTAAAGTGATTTTAAATTATCTAGTAATAGTGCGATTCCACTTTTAGATCAATCAAAAGATGACACTTCTGCCACAGCAAATAAAAAGAAAAACTTTGTATATGCTAACATCATGGTTTTGTTCAATGAGAGTTGTATGATTCAAAAGTGTCTGGTATAGAAATAGGATTAAAGAAAAAAGGATTCCCTTTGGAAAACATTTAGGCAACCAGTATTAAATAATTCTGTATTTTAAAGCATCTTACCATTCAATTAACTCCAGGTTTTAGTTTCAGTCACTCTGTTAGGCATATGGTGAAATCATACTGATGGCCACCAGAAGTTCCTGAGAGAACTGTTAAAGACTTTTTTTCTACTTTCAGTGAATAAAATTTTAGGATAAAAGTAATTATTTAAAAATTACTTTGGGGGGACTATGATGACATTTTAAAGTGTCATTTAGCTAGGCTGAACTAGATTACGCAGAATTCCCTTTTTTATGCATTTCCAATTAGGGTGAAGCACAAATGAGATTCTTGCAAGATTTGGAAGACCTAGAGAAGGAAGTGACATTTTATAGCTGACCTATGCTGTTGCTGATCTGCTGCATCATTTCAATGGCATAAAGCAGCATCTAGATCTGCGGTTGTTTAGCCTTTTCTGGATTCATCTTCAGTTTTTTGACCCCTGGGCCAGGTAGGTGTTTAGCTCTGAGATAAAGGCCTTTGCAGGATACCCTTTTAACCAAGGTCAGAGGCAACAAGAATGGACATGCATTTCAGTTTATCCTTGTGGGGTTTCTGACATGCTTGCAATCTTCCCTTCCTGATTCCTTGCCTGTGGACTTCAAGCTCCAACATAAGATACAGAGACATAGTTTTCAAAAGACTGCTTAACCAGCCCTCATAATAGTGTAAGTCAATTACCAGTATCAAACACACATATGTATATATACAGGAATGTATACCTATATAAAATATATCTTGCTGGTTCTGCTTCTCTAGTTGAACCCTGAATGGTACAGAATTCTCCACTAAGCACTGGCTCTCATTGAAAGAAATTGAATAGGTTCTATATTTGTTGTGGAATATATTACTATGTTGTGCTCAAAGATGGAGGAATGGTTGTATCTGGAATGGAAATAGAGTGTAAGGGGCTATAAGATTGTAGATGGTAAAAAGTATGGGAAATCAATATACAACATTCTCCTGTTTTGATTTTTAACATTCTATTTGTCTTTCTCATCTTGAGACAACCCAACATACTTGCTAACAAAAGACTTGTATAGTTTACATTTATCTTCATTTATTTTTCTCATATCCAATAAAATTCTATTTCTGTAGTTAAAATATCACAGCTTGATAGCCAATAATGTTATTACCTAGTTATATAAACAACTTAACCCCAAAGAAATTAGAAGAATCATCATAATCAATATAATAATTACAGTCAGTGTTTCAGCAACTAAGTGCTGGAAGAAAATGAACCAATGTCTTCACAGCTCTGAGTTAAAATAACTTTGAATCTAGAATTCTATACATAGCCCAACTTTCAATCAAGTACAAGAGAAGAGTGAAATTATTTTCAGTCATAAAGTTTTTCCCCATGCACTCTTTTTGAGAAAATAAGAGTGCGCTCTGAAAACAAAGGAAATTCAATAAAGAAGATACACGGAATCCAAGAAATAAGACAACTCGACCAAAAGAGCAAATGGAAAGAAATCTGAGGAAGACAGCTGGGCAGTAAACCTGAAAAATAACTAGTCTACAATTGATGGGGGAGTTCTTAGGATTTCAAGAAGAATATCCTTAGAAAAAAAGTATTCTCACTGCAACAAATAATATGATGAGGATGGCGAACAATTTTAGAGATAATATTTATTATTGTCCTCTTTATCTTATCTTTTCTCAAGAAGAAACAGAAAAGTCAATACAAACTTCCGGGATAAGGGTACGGAGAGTTGTACAAGAAATTCATAATCAAAATACATAATTTTGAGTAATCTTGAATAATAATTTTGTTCTAGAAAATGGTATCTACAGGAGACAAGTATTATGCTTTTTTGTCTACCTAAAATCTTTTTAACATCTCTTCTAGGCTAGGAGAGTTTTTGTCCCTGGTTTTGTTATCCCTAAGGCAGAAAGTCCACAATCACTTCTCCAGCCTCCCTTCAGTCATGTATGTAACCCAGCCTGTGCCATTCAGATGCACCTTTATGAGACATTAATTCAAAAGTAGATGATGTGAAGAAGCAATTACCATTCTGACATGAGTTCAAATGAGAGAAGAGGCAGAAGTCTAAACATCAAGTGCTCAGAATAAACAGATTTATTCTAGGGACTGTGTCTTTGGGAGGCAGCAGTGAGTCTTCACTGGATTCTGTCTATGTTGTCAATGTTTCTCCTTACATTGTCCCCAGACTTGATTTTCCGTTGTGACATAGAATCTACAAATGCATGTGTTTTTTGTTGCTGTTGTTGTTCAAACTACCTAGCCTGGGTTATGTCATTTAAAATTTAAAAATTGACTAACAGTAATTGGGACCAACAGTGGTTAGAGAGAGTAGGATTTCAAGAAAATTAGTATTAACAGTGATTATTTGACATTAGTAAAAATCTCACTATCATTTGGGGATGCAGCTCTGGCAACCGACAACTGGAAGAGATAAAATAGTTAATTGAACTATCAAGCAAACTTACCTAGAATCAAGTATAGACTTAAGGCAAGACTTCTGAGACCTTGTAGTCACTGCCTAAGAATAATAAGGAGGACATAAGGCTTCTTCTTTTTGTGCTGGAGAGTTCAAATAAACAGATTGACTGGACTGATATCCCAAATCTTTGCTCAAATCATGGTAAAAGGACCAAGGATTTTCTATGACTTTACTACAAAAACCTCTCATCTATTGCTTTCACAGTGTTGAAATCACTTTAAAAAATCAATTATAATTTTGACTTTGTAAATTACTCCTGGTTTTGGGGGTTCCACTTAACATGTCTTATAGAAAACGGTTTATGCTGCTGAAAACTTTGAAAATTGATGTCTTAAACTATATTAATTTTAAATAAGCCACATATTTCTCTTTGAGCTCTAGGGCATAAGAAAAGCTTTCCCAGGTTCCCTGTGCATTCATGGCAATGGTTATATCCTCTGCAACGAACTATAACATCCTTTAGAGCTATGTAACAAGTAGGCCAACTAACAAGGGTTAGCAGATAAGCTCAGAATAACTGAGACCTCCAGTCAGAAGGGGGGAGCCATGTTCACTAGAAAGGTCTTTTTCATAGGCCTCCACCCAATGCCCACAAAAAAACAGGCGGTTGTAAAATTGCCACCTCTGTGATGCAGGTGCACAGGTAGTTTTCAGCTGCTCCCTGGGTCAGGCATCAAACATCAACTGCTTTTCTAGGCACTACTCTCATACAAAATATAAAGACACACTGCTTCGTGGCCAGGTGCGGTGGTGCACGCCTGTAATCCTAGCACTTTGGGAGGCCAAGGCAGGTGGATCACCTGAGGTCAGGAGTTTGCACCCAGCCTGACTAACATGGTGAAACCTCATCTCTACTAAATACAAAAAAAAAAGAAAGAAAGAAATTAGCCGGGCGTGGTGGTGCATGCCTGTAATCCGAGCTACTCTGGAGTCTGAGAAAGGAGAATCGCTTGTACCTGAGAGGCGGAGGTTGCAGTGAGCCAAGATTGCACCATTGCACTCCAGCTTGGGGAACAAGAGCAAAACTCCATCTCAAAAAAAAAAAAAAAAATCCACTGCTTCTAGGCAAGGGTAGAAGCAGAGGCCCTGTGCCCCAGTGGAGGAGCAGAAAAATCACTTGGTCCAGGCTCCTTCATGGACACCAAATAGAAATTGGCTACAACTGGGGAAGGAACAGGAAGCTCTCCTGTCCAAGACCCAACAAATACATAGGCAGAGTCTGACTGCCAAGTAGAGGAGGGGCAGGGGTGCTTAAAAGACCATTTATTCAAGGCCCAGGATCACAAGCCCTGCACAGTATTGAAGCTGAACAAGTAAAACTGAAACCATCTTTGCTGCACCACCATGAGCTCAACAATCTATCAATGAAGAAAGAATGAGAAAATGTCCTCTCTGTGGCACAAACATTCAGAAACTACTGAAAGCTGAGGAAACTGGAAACACTGAGAAAAAATACCCTGGCATCTCAGGCCATATACTGGGTACAAAATAACAGAAGCCGAGAACTGGAGGAATTTGAAGCCAGTGAGGCACAGATAGCTGTGGGACAATACCAAAGACTTTAACATAGATGTGATTAAAATCCACAAATAACAAGACAGAATCAAAAGAACAGCACAGAGGAATATTTGAAGAGGTATTGGCCAAGAATTTCCAAAGTTAGTGAAATAAAAATGGACCATATATTCAAGAAGCTTAGAACTCTCTAGCAGAATAAACAATTTAAAAAGAAAATAAACCAAACCAAACCAAACATCACCTAGATACATTATAGTCAAACTTCTGAACATCAGAAATAAAGAGAGTACCTTGAAGGTATACAGAGAATAAAAGTATTACTAGATACAAAGGAACAAAAGTAAAAATTATAGCATACTTTTCATTAGAAACTATACAAGTCAGAAAAAAAAGAGCAATATCTTTATGTTCTGAGTGAAAAAAACTCATCTAGATTTCAATATGTAGCAAATACATATTTTAATAATGGCAAAGTAAATAATTACTGGAAAAACAAAAGCTGAGAGACTCAATGCAAGCATACCTGCAGTGCAAGAAGTAAATAAATGTCTTCAGGCATAACAAATAGTATAACAAATGGGAATCTGATCTACACAAAGAATATGAAAGCACTGGAAAAGGTAAAGTTAAAGATAAAAATAAAAGCCATTTTTTTCTTACTTTTAATCACTAAAAGATAATTGACAATTTAAAGCATAAAGAAAACAATGTATTTGGTGGTTATGTAACATCAGTGGAGTCCATTCTCACACTGCTATAAAGAATAATACCTGAGACAGGGTCATTATAAGGAACGAGGTTTAATTGACTCACAGTTCTGCAGGTTTAACAGGAAGCATGGCTAGGAGGCCTCAGGAAACTTACAATCATGGTGGAAGGGGAAGCAGGCACCTTCTTAACAAGGCGGCAGGAGTGTCAGCGAGAACCAGAAAGTGCCTCATTTAAAACCATCAGCTCTTGTGAGAACTCCCTCACTATCATGAGAAAAGCATGGGGAAAACTGCCCCCCAGTCCAATCATATATATGTCCAATATATATGATTGGATCATATATGTGTGTGTGTGTGTGTGTGTATATATATGTGTATATATATATACATATGTATATATACATATACATATATACATACGTATATACATACATACATATACATATATACATACGTATATACATACATACATATACATATATACATACATATATACATATGTATATATATATATACATATATATGTGTGTATATATATATATATGGAGAGAGAGAGAGACATAGATCAGAAGGGATTTATTAGGGGAATTGGTTCATTTGATTATAGAGGCTGAGAAGTCCCATGATAGGCCATATGCAAGCTTGAGAACCAGAAAAGCCAGCCAGCAGTGTGACTCAGTTCAAGTTCAAAGGCCTCAGGACCAAGGAAGTTGATGGTGAATCTCAGTCTAAAGCAAAGGCCCATGAACCCCAGGGGAAGAGGGTTTTTTGGAGAGGAGGCAGCACAGGTGCAAGTCTCAAAGGGTGGAGGATATGGAATTCTGTTGTCCAAGGGTGGAATAAGGGTGTTCAGGCTCTGGAAGAGACAGTAAGAATTCTCCTTTCCTCTACTTTTTTGTTCCATTCTAGCTGGCTGATCAAATGATACCTGCCCACAGTAAGGGCAGATCTTCTCTACTCTTTCCACTGACTCAAATGCCAATCTCTTTTTGAAACACCATCACAGACACACCTAGGGCAGCTCAATCTTCTAATCTAATGCCAAACCACCTGGCTTATT
The DNA here is from genome assembly GCF_029281585.2 of Gorilla gorilla gorilla. Classification (NCBI taxonomy): domain Eukaryota; kingdom Metazoa; phylum Chordata; class Mammalia; order Primates; family Hominidae; genus Gorilla; species Gorilla gorilla. Next base: position 134,256,232 of record NC_073228.2, read on the forward strand.
TTTAACAGAAGAGGGACAGGCTCAGTGCCTACAGAAGCACTGAGAATATTTAGTGCCTTTCCAGCTACCCAAGTATCCCTTAATCCAGTCAAGTTGATACCCCAAATCAGCCATCATGGTTAGTAAGAGGTAAAATGTATTTGCTAGTAGCTCCATCCATGTAATTCCTCAACAATCAATATTCTGAGGCAGAATTTAGATGTTAGATGTGTTTATCAACCAGTCCTCATTTGTCATATGAATGACTACAGTCCTTAATTACTCTTTCTTGAACTTCTTTCTCTGAAAACACAATCACTTGGACATCTTCAATATAGTATGTAATTCTTGATAATTATTGATTCCAAGTTGCTCCATCATTGATTATGACAGTGCAATGGACTTATAGTTTATATCCCACTAAAATTCATATATTGAAACCTAATCTCCAATAGTGATGGTATTAGGAGGTGAGGACTTTCGGAGGTGATTAGTCATGAGTATGGAGCCATCATGAATGGGATAAGTTCCCTTATAAAAGAGACCCCACAAAGCTCCCTAGTCCTTTTACTCAGGCCTCTGAGCCCAAGCTAAGCCATCATATCCCCTGTGACCTGCACATATACATCCAGATGGCCTCAAGCAACTGAAGAATCACAAAAGAAGTGAAAATAGCCAGTTCCTGCCTTAACTGATGACATTCCACCATTGCGATTTGTTCCTGCCCCACCCTAACTGATCAATTAACCTTGTGACATTCCTTCTCCTAGACAATGAGTCTCAGAACCTCCCCACTGAGTACCTTGTAACCCCCACCCCCGCTCACAAGAGAATAACCCCTTTAACTGTGATTTTCCACTACCTACCCAAATCCTATAAAACTGTCCCACCCCTATCTCCCTTCGCTCACTCCTTTTTCGGACTCAGTCCGCCTGCACCCAGGTGAGTAAAAAGTTTTATTCCTCACACAAAGCCTTTTTGGTGGTCTCTTCACATGGATGCACATGACAGTTTTTGCCATGTGACAATCCAGGCAGGCCCTCATCATACACCAAATTGCCAGCTCCTTGATTTGCAATTTCCAGCCTCCAGAACTGTGATAAATAAGTTTCTGTCATTTTTAAGCCACCCAGACTATGTTATTTTTGTTATAGCAGCTGAAACAGACTAAGGCAAATGGTGTGCTGATGAATTCAAATATCCCTGTGGCAAAAAACACACATGTATATTAAATGTCATCTTATAAAATGTAAATTGTGCCTGACGGGACTCTGAGACAGAAATGAAAAAGAAGATAATTGCCATGCCTATCATAGCAAATCAATTGACTTTCCTTGTTGTACTTTTTGTCCTGTCTTTACTATACGAGTATAGCTGAAGTAATAGGGGAAACATTATGTTTCTTCCCCATAGTCTACTCTCTCTCCAGAAAATCTGCCTTGAGTTCTGGACTGACAGGACTATTAGAGAGTTTTAGAATCAGTACTTTACCCTCGACTATTTTCCTAATCAGGGCAACTATCCCTTGTTGCCCTTCTGCAAATCCATATTGCTTGTGAGGAAGTCAGAATAAGATCATTAGCATGTTTCCAGGAAGATATGGAGCCCCACATATTTGCCAGCGTTAATGCCTAATGCACACATCGCTGGTTTATACTTTCTTCATCATTCTTTTTTTCTTTCTCTCCTCTCCTCTCCTTTTCTCCTCTCTTCCTCTCTCTCTCTCTCTCATCAATTTCATCATCTAGTCCAGCCCAGTGGGTATTCTTTGACCTATCAGGCTGAAGACCCTAATAGATACAAGGAAATTTTACCAATGTTCTATAATCAAGTGGTGCATATGCATGAAGCTATGTTTTTGTCCCTGACTGTCTCTTTTTCCTCTGTAAGTGGAAGGATTATAACAAATGATGCATTTTTCATATAGCAAGAACACAGATATTTTTCCTTTTTATTTCTGTCTGCCAAATATACTGCCTCTCTCATAAATGCTGGTGTAATTTTTTTTTGGCAAGTTTATGCTATTCCATGCACTTAGTCACAAACTTTCAAATGCATTTTTGTCACAGAAATGTAGTTCCACTTTAGAAGGAACATCAGTCCTGTGATCAGGGCCTGGGATCAGAACCCCCTTTGCCTACTCATACTTCTTTCTGGACTTTTTTTAGCAGCTTTATTTCCCAATTATTATTGGTCATGTATTCTACCAAGAGCTTTAGAAACAGTTTTCAAAAATTTGTTTAAACCTTAGATGCCTTAGAAAGTACTTAATATCATTTCCATTTTACAATTGAAATTGAGGCTTGGGTGGGCTAAATAAGTTGCCCAAGATCACACAGTAAATTGTTGTGGGATGAAAAATGGCATTTTCATCACCAAGAATGTATTTATTAAATTTCCAATAATAATCATCAATTTTTAGGGCAACTGTTTCTCAAGCTCTGTTCTACAAGCCCACTCTCTTCCTGGCTGAACATCCCTATGATTGCTCCTGAGAGAAGATGGAGCTATAGCCATCTCCCAACAAACTAATAAAAATCATGGCATGGAAGAGAGAAGATCATGCCAAGAGATGGGGAGAAATTCAGTTCTGATCATACAATTTGATCCTTGAATTCAACTCTACCTGAATCCAGATTCCCCTGAAATGTTAATTATATGAACAAATTCCCATTACTTGCTCAAGCTAGTTTAAATCATTTTTTTTGTCACTTGTAATGATACGTTAGTGGAGCCAAACTTTAAATCCAGCTCTGCATAACTTTGAAGTTGATGTAATAATCTCTACATGAAAGTGCCTTTCAATGTTTATTATACTGAGGACAGAGGAAGTTCAAGGGAATCTTCACTAATATCTAGTGACTTATAAGTAAAAGATACTGTAATTTCCTTCTTCTATTAATAATGAGAAAATTGTCTTGTAAGAATTCAAATGCATGCAATGTGACAATTTACTGAGGAAATGCAAAAGTAATAGCTGGCTTTCTCAAAATGATAACTTACATTATATATGAGTTTTTCATTACTAATGCCATTATATATTTTCTGTAGACATGAGGCATATTTTACTTGAAAGTCTCCAGTAAAGAGAGATCTCAATGTTATTATTTCCCTTTTTCCAAAAGCATATCCTCTAATAGGTGACATTTTCTCCTGCTAGCTTAAATTATGTAAATGTTTCTTAATAGGAGTCACATAAAGAGCCCATTTGTTTTACTTCTCTTCTTTCTAGTGCCAAATCAATATATTCTAGTGATGGGACAGATAACTCTGTTCTCCTCCCGCCTCCACTCAAAAGGAAATCATTTCACCGATTTAGACTCTTTGAACCTGACCTCATATTTAAGCCATCAGGATGAATTGGAGCCAAAGGAAAAATGACTATCCTGAAAGACATAACCCTTAGCAGGGCTGATGAAAGATTTCTCACTTGGCACATGGGCAATTTGCTACTCCTTGTGCTAGATGAAAACATAGTGTGTGTTAATTTTTGAGTAATACTTATGCTCCCTGGCTCTGAAATGAATAAAATTCTGCAATTGTTTGTCAAGTATCCATTTAAAGACACTCATTCATTAATGCCCTTGGCACAGAAATACTCAATAGCAAATCTTGTGCCCCACTATACCTACCTTAGCCTGACTGCTGGATAGTTCCTACATATGACTTTTATGACTTTTTTTTTCTTTGTGACAGAGTTTCGTTTTTGTTGCCAAGGCTAGAGTGCAATGGCACGATCTCGGCTCACTGCAACCTCTGCCTTCTGGGTTCAAGTGATTCTCCTGCCTCAGTCTCCCAAGTAGCTGGAATTACAGGTGCCCACCACCACACCTGGCTAATTTTCGTATTTTTAGTAGGGTGGGGTTTCACCATGTTGGCCAGGTTGCTCTCAAACTCCTGACCTCAGGTGATCCGCTGCCTTGGCCTCCCAAAGTGTTGGGATAACAGGCGTGAGCCACCGCGCCCAGCCCATGACTTCTCTGAAGTTAGTGCCAGCGATTTACTGAGCAATGGGTAAACATGGGAACAATTAACAATTATGTATAAAACATGGCAGCAACGTAAAGCAGATTTAGTGAGCCTGCAGAAAAAAATCCCAAGACACAGAACTGCTTGATAAAATAGGCTTACCAACTAGCTTTGATTTCATTTGGATTCTTCGTTTTTCAGGCTTCCAAATTATTGCCTCATTGCTGCTCTGAGTACCAGTGCTGCCTCCCATAGGCTGGCGGATGCAAAACAGTATTTTTCACATGTCATTTTACTGTGAGGTCCCTTAATTATATCAGTTGTCAACTTAGACCTTTATGAGGTATGGAATTGGGAGGGAGTAGAGGGAAGCTATGGAAACTTTACAGGGTTGGGTAGAGGCCAAGAGGCCAAGACCTGTTTATGCAAAAGACCAATGGGCAGTTAATTGCCTAGAGACCTCTGACTCAATTTTTTAAAATTAATTAATTAATTAATTTATTTATTTATTTTAACTTTGCATCCTTGCCTAGGGGAAAAGGAGTATAGCATTCATTCATCAACCTATTTATTGAGAGTCTGTGATTATCAGTCACTCTAAGTGGTAGTAGTAAGGTGGAGGTTTAGGGAGGTAAAGTGGAAAGAACAACATTGAAATATGGTTTTTATCCTGAAGAAAATCATACTAAGTGGAAAATTAAAACATTATTTTTTTTAAGTCAATGGCATAGAAATACATTCAGGGGAGTTGAAATTTCAAAGGAGCCTCTCATCATTTCTCCCCATTACTCCAACTCCATCACACACATTTTCACCTATCATGACTTTTCCAGCTTGGATTCATAACAATCGTGTTTTCAATATGCTCCCTGACTCAATCTCTGTCTTTTTCAGACTCAGAGTTCACCTCCTCCAGGAAGCCTTCCTTGAGATGCCACTGCTCACCTGGCTCTACTTGCTTGACCAGAAGTACTTTAAAGATTATATCTTTACATTTTGTATCTGTAGGACTTGAAATATAATGAACATTCCAGACATAATTGATGAATAAAGTAACATCCAATCCCTTCATTTTATAGATTGGTTGATGAAGACCTTGGACTTTTGGCCAAGACTGAACATCTACAGTGGAGATTATTTAGTGCTGTTTTCTATTCACAGGCCTAGCCACTCCAACCTGTCTGTTGTCTTTACATCACAGGACTTTACCCAAGGTGCACTCTATAATACATGCCAGTCCAAATATACATTCTGACAGACAATCTAGCTGCCCACATCTGTCAGATGGCTCTTTCTGTGACAACTGAGGATAAGAATTTTTTTTCTTTAAGAATTAGAGCTAAATATTATGAAATATAATCTAGACTTCAAGAAACTTTGACAGTTACCTGTATCACCGTCTGTGGATGAATAAAAATCTCTTTGACATCTAAGACAAAATGGCCATTCACCATCTATCTGAAAATTCTAGTGAGGACAGCCATACTTTCTGAGGCATGTTGAATGGCTAACATTTTAGAATTCTTCCTTACATTGGCTGAAATATGACTGAAGTTTCACAGATTTACCCTTATTCCTCATGATAAAAGTACAGAAGTTTGTTAAGTGTCCTTGGCGACAGGTTGGTCAAGATTGGACCTTCCATAGGATTACTTAGTCTCACATCCCCTCATGGCTACGGATCTCATAAGGATGGGTCTGAACATCAAAAATATCACTGTTTTTATTCAGGTACTGACGGCGCCATATAAATATGGCGTAAAGCATGGCTATAAGAAGAGTGAATATTCTAATGACCTGTCTTGAGTGAAGCTGATGAGACTGTATTTTGAGTCTTACTGTACCTGTTAAGGCTATGCAGCGTATTTAGAGAGAAATGTGGAATTTGTTATATAAAGGTAAGTTTAAATAGAGTGCTAATATCTACGAAGGTCAACTTTGTTAATTCAACACAAATAAAAATCCAAGCCATGGGCATTCAGCACACATAAAGTCTAAGTAATTTCAAATAAAATTACTGCTTGGCTGAATGCTTAAGCAATTTTGGATTGCTGGAGTGAATCAAAGAATACTCATAATGTAAGCTCATTAGATTCACAGAGAGATATACTGATTTAATTCAAGTGTTCTGCTGTCCATTTAAACTTCACCTTCTTTTCTTACTTTGGATTACTAGATGTTTTTGTTAATCCTATTTGACAAGCTGCATCTAGTCTTATGAATTTAACCTTTTTGTGAATTGTCTTTGCTATTAAAAATTCTATAACTGTCAATCACTAGAATCATGTGGAGTCATGAAAAATGTCTGATCCTTGAATGTATATCTTTTCTCTCTCCATCTGTAATATCTTACTATGTACAGAATAAGTTAGAAACTTATCTGTGATGTTAATATTTCTGATAGCTTAAATATGTCACTTTACATATGATTTATATGTAAAATGATTTCTAAATATGATAAAATGTATCCCAGACTTAATAGAGGTTTAGCTGATATTTTGGCTCAGCTTTTATTTTATTTATTTATTTATTTATTTATTTATTTATTTATTTATTTATTTATTTATTTTTGAGACAGAGTCTTGCTCTGTCACCAGGCTGGAGTGCAGTGGCACGATCTCAGCTCACTGCAACCTCCACCTCTTGGGTTCAAGCGATTCCCCTGCCTTAGCCTCCCAAGTAGCTGGGATTACAGGCATGCACCACCACGCCTGGCTAATTTTTTGTATTTTAGTAGAGACGGGGTTTCACCATGTTGGCCAAGACGCTCTCGATCTCCTGACCTCGTGATCCACCCACCTCGGCCTCTCAAAGTGCTGAGATTACAGGCGTGAGCCACCACGCCCGGCCAGATTTTATTTTATAGTTTGGTGTTTCTATGGGAGATTTAGGGGGAAACTCTAGTTTCTTCTTTTGTCACATAATGTTTCCCACCATATAGGAAAAGATAATATTTTTAAAAATTACAAAATTACTCTAAAAAGGAGTTCCCTTTTCTTAAGATACGTACAAGTTTTCACTCAGAAAAGTTGAACATTTTATATATATCTCCGGGATTTTAGATTTTTCACTTCATGGACTGCATGATAAATCTCATTAAATCCATTTGAGAAAAGGTCTGTTCCTCTGTTTAAGAATTGTTTGAAGACTTTGCAGGAAATGATAGTGTGGTAGTAGATAAATTCTATCCCTTGCTTCACCTCTAACCACTGCACTCTTAGACCACGGACAACTTATAAAAATAAACTATCACGTTGTATTCAATTATTCAGGCAAGTGGAGGTTGTAAACCACCCTCTCCCTAATTTCTCTGCCTCCAACATATTAAAATTACCACAGCTTGGCTCCAAGGATTCATGGACTGTTGAATTTGCCCCTACCAAGCAGAGATGGTGGACAGCATTATGAATAATAGCTGATTTTATTTTAATTGGGAATAAAGAGAACTATAAAAATCCTTTAACTGTTCCCTCCTACTTATTGGTGTCTCAAAATTTTTGACTCATAACACATAGAAAAATCACAATATTTGCTTCAAAACAAAAATATTAAAATATTAAAACCCCAAGTGCATGGTTTTCTATAATGCAATTCAGTTATTGTAAACTCTGCTTTGTCTCATAGGAATACAGTTATTCACTAAGAACCTTCAGAAGAAAGGAAAAATAAACATATAAATGTTAAGATTTGTCCCATTTCATACCTCATCTAGCATGGTTTTTTTTCAGATTACTACAAACATGGCCCTTTTTTTTGCTAGAACTCTTTCCCCTGGAGATTGAATTGTAGAGATAACACAGAATGGAATGATTTTTATTTTATAATTAAAGACAGCTTCTTGGGTGTTATAATAATGGTAAAATATAGACTGTGTCTAAAACAAAATACAGCAAACAAATGCAACATTGGGGCTATCTGGGCTTAAAATGCATTTTCTATTGTAATTACCTAACCATTTCAGCAAAAAAGGGAATTTTATTAAGATTTGAGTTAACTCATTTAATCTGGCCATCTATCGTTGTCATTTTAAATATCCATTTCATTTTGAGTATTTGGGCACACATTTGGTTTATAGGTACATGGGAAAATCTAGCACATAATATATTAAACTGGCTGTCTTTATATCACTACATAGTCTATTTAATCTATTATGTTGTTTAACCAAAACCAAACTATAAAAAGCAAGCATGGATATAGTAGATTTTTTCTCAGAAAAAAAACTTGACTATTATTTTTATGAAATTGCAAAGAATTACAATATTCTTTCACACTGCGTTTCAAGAAAATGAGCAAAGGATATTTATAGACATGTTTTTGATAGATACCCCAGTGACAATGGAAGTCACTTTTAAATTATAAGGTAAAATGTGAAACTAATAGATAAAATTTGACATGTTAAGAGTTGCATCTTCCTCAAATATAAAGATAAGAACCAATGTAGTTTGAAAATAGCAAAAGCGCTTTCACTATCGTATGGTCAGATATTTTGGAAAACCTATTACTTTTACCAATTACATTTAAAACTGCACTGCCTGGTTGTTTCTTTGTTTATATATTTGTATTCCATCTTATTTTAATAAAGTTTTAAGAGGAAAACATCTGTATGATTTACATTAAAATATTTTTCAGGGGGCTTCAGTAGGCTACATATTAGTAAATCTATCCTAAATACACTTATTTTTTGACAAATATTAATTATTATGCAACAGGAACCATGCAAGCTAATGGAAATCCTTTAGTAAATCAAACAGACATGGTTCTCATTCTGACAGAATAAGAGAGATGAACATAATCGCTAGTAGAAGAATAAACTCTGTAAATTTGGGTAAATGCTATGAAAGACATAAAAAGGAAGGGAGAAAAATGTGTGTGAGTAGGTGGAATTAAGCTACATTATATGTGGGAACATCTCTTTGAGAAATGGATATTGAAACTACGAATTGAATAATTAAATGGTGGTAGCCACGTAAAAACTGGAATAAAGTGAATGACAAGCAGAAGAACTCAGTGAAGAAAAATGTGGCAGAAGTATAAAGAGCAATGAAGGTATTGCTATAAGGCTGGAGTAACCCACCAGGGAGAAAGCAAGAAGGATCAGATGCAGGAAGGCACTTGAATTTTTATTCCAAGTGCAACAGAAAGGCTTTCAGCAGAGAAGGGATAAGATCTGCTTCACATTTTAAGATGATGCGTAAGGAAGGATTAGAGACGGCAAGGGTGGAAGCAGGGAGATCGCTTGAGAGACTGCTGCAGAAGTCCATATGAGGAATGACATGATAGACAAATGTGGTAGCTTTAGACAAGAAAGGAAGATAAATTCATAATATACTTAGAGGAAAATTGACTGAAACTTGAATCATTGAAACTTTCTGACAAATTGGACATCATGGTAAGCAGGAGGCAAGAACAAACTGGAAGGAAAAATAGCCTGTAGGTTTCTATCTTAAGAAATTGGGTATATGATAGAACATTTACTGCTATGTGGAAAATTGATATTTGACAAACAAAAGGTTCCGTTCTGCATGTTGAATTTGGCATTTTTGAGGTATCCAATTATGCATATTAAGAATTAAACTGGAATTTAGAACCCAGAGGAGAGATTTGGGCTATAAATATACATTTTTTATATTATCAATACATGGGTTTTATTTGGGGCAACCCTTTTTTCTACTGATAATATGATCATATGTTCAGGACTAAGTACAGCCCCAGTCACAATTCAAATCATTGTAATTAGTGGGAAGAAATATTTAGGGACTGATAGGTTTCTTGATACTTTCTCAATAAAACTAGATCATGTCCTTTGTAGGGACATGAGAGGATCTGGAGACCATTCTCTTTAGCAAACTAACACAGGAACAGAAAAACAGACATGGCATGTTCTCGCTTTTAAGTGGGAGCTAAATGATGTGAACACATGGACACATAGACAGGAACACCAAGCACTGGGGCCTATCACAAGGTGCAAGGTAGGAGTAGGGAGAGGATCAGGAAAAATAACTAATGGATACTAGGCTTAATATCTGGGTGATGAAATAATCTGTATAACAAACCCCCATGACACACATATACTTGTTTAACAAACCTGCACATCCTGCACATGTACCCATGAACTTAAAAGTTAAAAGAAAAAACTGTATCTGTGGTTACTTAGCATTTTCACAAGAACAAATTTACACAGAGTTATACAGAATAATACAAGACACAGTTTCCACAAAATAGTATAAGACACACACTAATGAAATTTTTCCTTTTACTATAATGGTCAAATCATGCTATCAAGTATGAAGTCTCCATGGATTAGCCTACAAGACAAACTTTCATTACACCATTGCATTTATTTCTATTAGCACTCATCCTTTTGATTTCTGACTACTTGAGTTCAACAACTGATCAGAACTTTTTGAAATTATAAATATTATCATACTTCTTACCATTTTCTCTTGTACTTAGATGACAATTTAATGGATAGAATATCATGTCAATGAAAATACCACTTGTTCCAGGAGACACATTTAAAATAGCAATTCCACAATGACAAGAATATTACACAATAAATGCATTTGAGTAACCAACTGAATAGCTGATTAGAATCCCAAATTTTGTTTGAATAGATAATATGTTATCATTATTTAGTTCAAAGAGATTTACTAACGCCCATCATATGATAATTTATTTTATGCACTGGAGAAGTCAGTAGAGATAAAAAAAATTAAAAAAAAGTTGTCAGCATTCAAAGGCTCAGATGGGAAATTGAAAGGTAGCAAAAAAACCCAGGTAATATCAAATGACAAGGGCAATAATAGTAACGTGTGTAATTAATAGTAACATGTATAAATAGTAACATGTAATAACATATTAGAAAAATTAGTGTTGTGCCTAAGTAAACCAGCCTTGGAAGATAAGTCAGGATTCACCAGGAGAGTAGGGAGAATATCATATGGAGAAAACAGTGTGAGCAAAAATGCAGATGTGACCACAGGAGGAAAGCCGGTCCACGGGCCACCTACTTTCTCTTCCCAAGCTCCATTCTCTCACACTTCTCTTCTTTGGCCACTCATATGAGCTAGGTATGGTCACATTGAACATGTAATCTAAATTCATGAAGGTGAAACTGGGAAGAGGCTGGTACAGTACTTGGATGTGGGTTGGCACCATATAGTGAAGGAATTGTAGGGTCTCTGGTGCCAGGAACATGGTTCCAGGCCATGTTCCTCTGGTGCCAGGAACATGGGGGAGGCACACATTATCCCAGTGAGCTTGTCTCTTGCCCTGACTTAAGGGTGGTACTGGCTGCAGTTGCCAACACTTTCTCTGCTTATGGGATATATTGGTGTAAATTCAGACTCTCAATCCTCAAGATATTTTTTTCAAGTGCTAATATTGGTTACAGTATTCTCCATAATAGAATGATCAATGATGGTTGCCTCACTAAGACAATGAAGAATGAATAAAATTATTTAAAATAAGTGAGGAGAATGTAGCTTTGCCAGCAGTTTATCTTCATTTTAAAAATAATGCTTAGTTTCCTCTTGTAACTTAATAAAACTAAATGTAACAGGATTTTTTCCTAATTTTTAGCAAGAATGCAACATTTTTCTCTAAAAGTTTTGATAGTTGATACTGTCTGCAGCCTTCTTTGTGGGAAAACAGTTCAATTAACTGATGTATTGAAAAGTCATTTGCTACAAGAGAAGAACTCTCATTTTGATTCTATCTCATTTTCATAATCCTTTGAAACACCTTAAACATAATGGAAAACAAATAAATATGCCAGACAATTTATCGAGTTACATAGCAGTCCGTCCCCTTTTCTCGCATATATTTATCTTGTCATTTCTGCTTGAATGTTTTATCCTCGGGTGAATGCAGTATTTTCTAATTATTTTGAGGAAAGCTTAACAGAGATAGGAATAATCCATTAAACATGGTCTTGTTCCTGCAGCATTGTTACCTATTGTAGAAATGTAATTCTTGCCATAACTTCAGTTGATAAACATGTTAATAAGAAATTTAACCGAGAAAAATAAAAGCATAAGAAAGAGATATCCCCTTGACACAATAGTGTCCTCTACAAATGATACTTCCTTACAATTTTTCTTCAGTGAAAATTCTAACATGTCTTCACTGATTAAATTTCATGGTCCCCTAATAAACAATCTTATCTTTACTTTGATATGAATAATCACAGAAGCCCAGCCAATGTAACATCTATAAGGATTTTTGTCCTCTCAGTTGGCATTTACTTTTCTGATTGTAAACCAAAAATAAAATTCTAAGCCCCTCAGCTAACTGAATGGAACCCACCTCCTGGCCAAGAAGAACCCAAAACAGAAAAACATTCAGACCCTGACAGGAAGTGGGAGTCGAACATGCCTCATTATACCCTCCTCCCTATGTTGCTTCCCTTTTAGCCTAACTGCTAACGTGAAGGCCCAGAACTCCTGGCAATAATAGGGAGCACTAGGTTGCCATTCTTTAAAACAAAGCTGCTGAACCATCTATGAGCTCTGTCCTGGCAAAAGGTATTGTGAGAGGCAACACAGTTTACATTTCATTAGGTTTATTCCCACATCCTTGGTGAGATTTGCCCATGATTTCAGACTTTACCTGGGGAAATAAACCCTATTCCTGGTTCACAATGTGATGGATTTTGAGAATTTATAAATCAGGAAAGACTTATAAATGCATTCTATTTTATTTCATGGGCATGTAGCACAGGATAAAGTGGCAAGAATCTTCAACCGCTACATATTTTCCATGATTGTGAGAGCTAAAGCAGAAGGAAAGTTTAATGTTTCTCAAAGAGCAAAGACAAACAGAAAGCAGAAGGCCTGAGGATCAGCATCACATAAACAACAAGCTGAGGAGCAGGGGATCCCCGAGAGAGTCAAGAAACTGAGAGAGGAAAGGTTTATGGGAAGGAAGAAGTGATGAATGGTGTGAAATGTCACCTAGTGGTCAAGCAAGAGGATCTGAAACATCTTCCTTTGTGTTTATGAATTTGAGAATTTGGATGACTTTATAGAGAAATTTAAATAGAAAGATAAATAGCAAATATAGAACTTCTCAGAGGCTCAAATGAGAAAAATTTAGAAGGAAAAGAAGAGAGATTTGTTCTATAAACTTGAGATTGCTCTCTGAGAGGATTAGTTGCATTGTCTTTGTGTGTATATTGGCTGGGGAGGGTTTTGCTAAAAAACCAAAAACCTGCTAGACAAATTCTAAAAGAGCTGTAACATTACTTCATGTCTTTTTGTAATCTACTACTTTAAATTTTTAAAGAAAAATTGTAGGTAATTTTTACATAAGTTTTACTTTATTTTACATAATTAAAAAATACCATAGGCCAGGCACCATGGCTCACGCCTGTACGCCTGTAATCCCAGCACTTTGGGAGGCTGAGGCGGGTGGATCAGCAGAGGTCAGGAGTTCAAAACCAGCCTGACCAACAAGGTGAAACCCCGTCCCTATTAAAAATACAAACATTAGCCAGGCGTAGTGGCAGGGGCCTGTAGTCCCAGCTACTTGGGAGGCTGAGGCAGGAGAATTGCTTGAACCCGGGAGATGGAGGTTGCAGTGAGCTGAGATCGCACCACTGCACTCCAGCCTGGGTGACAGAGGAATACTCCGTCTTAAAAACATAAAATACTATAAATAAGCCATCGTATTTTTATTCAACTTTAATGAGTTTATTTTTTAACAAGTTTTTTTCTTATACTGATACTGTTATCCAATTTAATGAAATATTTAATAAAATTTCAGTTTAACACATAACTCTGATTCAATGCATCTGATGAATTATTTGTTTGCTTATGATGATATTAATATAGTAAAAATCCTAAATAATAATGTGTTTTAGCTAGCCATACTTTTTATGTGTAGTGTACTCAGAGTTGCAGACATTAGCAGTTCCAGAAACTCATTTCAGTGTACCAGTTTTTCTTAACACAGATGAATAATAGAATTTTCCCCCTACTCACAACTCCAAAAGCTTTCTACTGTTTAATTCTATTCATGTGTTGTAATCCATAGTTATTCACTCGAATTCTGTTACTTTTGCCTTAAAAAGTGATAAAAACATAATTCTAAAACATAACCTAGACCTTAAGTGCTGAAGAGTTTCTTGGCTTCCATTATATGCCTTACCTGTATTTCCATATATTAAATTATTTCACAAAGTCAAGGTCCATACATTCTCATGTGAACATCATTGATACATATGGTTTGGAAAAAGAATACGAGAGGGAACAGCTAAGGTCATCTGTGAATTCATTCAATCTGTTTATGTCTGAGCCCATTGAGATTTATTGAGGAAAATAGTCATGCTCCTTGAAACTAAAGACTAATCTCTGAAGCAAAGAGCCCCAAGTGGTTTGATAGCAAGACTCACCCCTTATTCTCTCAATAGATGTTTGCACAGAAGAACATGGGTGAGGAAGTGTAAAAATTGATGGTTTTGAGAAAAATGTACTTTTCTCATGAAAAGTTTTCAACATATTGTGACGTAGAAGGAAGTAGAACAGATAAAGAACTAGATATGTGTTGAGTGAGTACTAGATAGGGATATATGAACAAAATAGAACACCAAGTATTTACATTTGGACAGTATTACACCGTAAATAAATATATGCAAAATAAGTTATTATGCAAAATTAAAGATGACAGGTTTCATCAGGTACCCAGATTTTAGGTTGAAGGTCATTGTTATCTCCCATTTTTCCAGAGTCATAGAGTGAATTCATCAAAGGGCATTGATTCTTGGGTGATTAGCACAGCCATGGAATTTTTCAAATATGCTTTATATTAAATTTCTATATGATTTAGGCCACAATTTTGTTCATGTTACTTTCTTAAATTTTATATGCAATATAAATAATACTACCTGTTACTTAATTGTTACTGATGTTTGTCATTATTTCATCTAACCTAAATATTTATATAAGTGAAAACTAAAAGCTCTATAATATGGGAATTGAATGAAACCACTACATGGAGAATGATATGCATTCCTCAGAAACCATGTGTAATCAAAGAATTTCCAAGTTCCTACAACTTAAGCTTCCTAGAATTTGACTCTGATCACATATTGAAATCCATAATCTTACTGCCACTTCTTTTTTTCCCTTAATTTAAGGAACCAGCATAAAAACACAATTCTATTGCCAATCAAATTTTGGTTTTCTGAAATCCTAGTATAAATAAGATTTTAAAATAAAGCAAAAACAAGAATAATGCATATGGCTTTGTACTTCTCTTCAATAGGCCTGGATTTCCTGAGGAACTTTATAATTTGTCTTCAAAATTTGGGCTCTGCTGCCTATTATAGACTGAAATCTATATACACAGAGTATACAGACTACTTCTTATTGTTGTATCTCCATTTAATAACAATAAATCATTTTGGAAGCTCAAAGTGTTGAGATTTGAGAGAGCTTAACTGTTCACTGAGTGTGATGACAAGATACAATGCTTGGAAAATTGTGTGTGTGTGTGTGTGTGTGTGTGTATTCATCACATACATCATAAGAAAATGAGTATTTAGGCCGGGCACGGTGGCTCACGCCTGTAATCCCAGCACTTTGGGAGGCCAAGGTGGGCGGATCCCCTGAGGTCAAGAGATTGAGACCATCCTGGTCAACATGGTGAACCCCCATCTCTACTGAAAATACAAAAATTAGCCGGGTGTGGTGGCACACACCTGTAGTCCCAGCTACTCAGGAGGCTGAGGCAGGAGAATTGCTTGAACCTGGGAGGTGGAGGTTGCAGTGAGCCAAGATCACCCCACTGCACTCCAGCCTGGCCACAGAGCAAGACTCTGTCTCAAAAAAAAAAAAAAAGTGTTTAAGTGGCATTATCATTAGTGTTCTAATTGCAACAGATTTCTAGCCTTTCAGTATTACCTGCTAGCTTTTAGCTTTTGTTCTCTTTTAAGAAAATTCACAGTACAAGACCTGTGGAAAATTTAATTGATTCTCAAATACTTAGTTCTCTTATAATTTCCTGTTCATGTCATTCTCCTGAACATGGACAGTATACTAAGTATAAACAAGGTGATTTCTAAATTTGAAGTAAAGGGCATCACGAGATACTCTTTCACACTGAATGTGGGTAGAAATCACGCAGCTCTCAGGATGTTTGAGGCATAGACAACTGGTAGCTGACAAGAACACTGAAGAACTAGGAATTTATCTAGATCTTATTTTAACTGCAGATTCTGGTATAACTCCTCATGATGAGAAATATCTATTTTTACCAATTCCTCAAAATTTTTATCTTTATATTTCTATTCTCTGTATGTCTGAAATAATGGTTTTAAATGAGAAAAATAATTTTTAAAATTTAATCACTCATGTAAAAAGTAGTTTTTCTTGTCTTAGTGATATTCGTTGATTTTCTAGATCCTCGCTAACCTGCCCAGTAGTCATATGGGTCATTCAACAGATACACTCAACTGCCTTTATTTGAAAGGATCTATAAAAGGAACCCACTGCTCAGAGAAGTGCTCTCTGTATCCAACCTCGAAGTAACATTCCAAAAGAAACCACTGCACAGCATCAATGCTGCCTAGCTACAAAGAAAAGGATCAGGAACTAGGATTTCTATGCTTAAAAGAAACATATTAAGTTGTAGTTTAAGAAAATGTTTCTGCTGTTTTAGTTATGTAGCTATTCCTCTAGACTATTTTTTCATTAGATTTTAGTTTGTTGTTTAGCAGCTGTGTTCTTAGAAAGCCGATAATATGTTGAACATAGTTCAAATTTATTATATACAGCTCCAAAATTCATATTGAAAATTTTGGCCTTTTAAATAATACGATTCTCAAATAAGCTTTACTCATTGTGTTATACCAAATGTTGATACAAGTTATGTGTGTTTGTTGATACAATTATCAGATAATTCAAAACACAGCAATGTTTTTTAATTTTCAGGGAGTAACTTCTCAAGTATATTCCTTAAGTTGTTTAATATTGAAGGAAGAAAAATGAACCCTAAAATTTTCCTAACAGGCAGATTTTACCTTAAAGGTAATCTGTTACTTATAACAATGTGATCAAAAACAGTTGTGTTATTTGAAGTAAGAGTAAAGTTAATAGTGACAACATAATACTATTTTAATTGTAGTTGAGGGCTTTTTTTTTGGTTTATTTTCAAACTATTTTCTCATAATGACTCTTCCAGGATATTTTAAGCTATTCCATATAAAAGCACAAATTTCTAGGATACAGTACCAGCTAGTTACTAATAAAGTTTGAATTGTCATCTTTATTTCCCATTGTAACATTCATAAAAATGGACATACATATGCCACATTATTAGAGTTCTACAAATTCAGTTTAGATTTAATTATCTAAAAGATATCAAAGGGATCATCACTAAGCAAATCACAAAGAAGCTGTAGAATCCAAGCAAAGAAGAAATAAAATATTTCCACTACCTCTTGGAGAGATGTGGACTTCAGGGATGAAAAACTAACAGTAGCATCCTTTAAATTAGGATCTGGACAACAATTTTAAAACCTAGTAACAAAGCCTAGTAAATAAAAATTCCATCTAAATAATTACTGTATAAATTTTTTAAGACATAATTTAAAGACAATAATGATAAAATATAATACTTAACTGTGTATAAAATCTCAGATTTTTAAAATCAAAATGTAGAGTGAAGTGGGTGAGGCCAAATAAAATCATGCTTAATTCTTCCTTTTATTTAAATAAAATATAAATGGATAAGTTATTCTTTATGTTGTTAATTAGTGAAATCTATTTTTCTTAAAAAAAATAAAGCCAACCACTAAGCATGAAAAGACAAGAATATTTTCTGAATACTTACAGCAATAAAAACAAAAATAGCTTATAGAGAAAAAAGCCAAAACGCAGTAAAAATCAACGACTAAAACTCAGACAGAATGGTGGAAATGTCCATTACAATTATAAAATAAATGGATTAAATATATAAATATAAAAATATGTAGATTGTACACATATAAATATGTAGAAAAAACATAAAATTCAGCTTTGATTTAAAAATGAAATCTTGGTAGATTTTCATGGGAAAAATACAATTAAAAAGTTAAACATGAAAAATATATAGAAAAAAGCAAAAATTTGAGAGCTTTGTAAAAATACCTTTTCAAGGATAATTGTATTAATTTTTTGCTTTAATCTGAAAATTGTTAATGCAAAAATTAGGAGGGGTCTTTGGTGGAGATAATGATTTTTTTCATTACAAGTGTTGTACTACAAAATGTAGTGTTATAGACCATATAGTCATAATTTTCTAGGCACATCTAAAACAATTTGTTTTAAAACTGCACAACTAAATGGAAATTGAACAACCTGCTCTTGAATAAATACGGGGTAAATAACGAAATTAAGGCAGAAACAAATAAGTTCTTTGAAACCAATGAGAACAAAGACACAATGTACCAGAATCTCTGGGACACAGCTAACGCAGTGTTTACAGGGAAATTTATAGCACTAAATGCTCACCTGAGAAAGTGGGAAAGATCTAAAGTCAACACCCTAACATCACAAAATAACGAGATAAGCAAGAGCAAACAAATTCCAAAGCTAGCAGAAGACAAGAAATAACTAAGATCAGAGCAGAACTGAAAGAGACAGAGACTCTTTCAAAAAATCCTTCAAAAAAATCAATGAATCCAGGAGCTGGTTTTTTGAAAAGATTAACAAAATCGATAGACTGCTAGCCAGACTAAGAAAGAAGACAAGAGAGAAGAATCAAATAGACACAGTACAAAATGATAAAGGGGATATAACCACTGATCCCACAGAAATACAAACTACCATCACAGAATACTATAAACACCTCTGTGTAAGTAAACTAGAAAATCTAGAGGAAATGGATAAATTCCTGGATACATACACTCTCCCAAGAATAAACCAGGAAGAAGTCGAATCCCCAAATAGACCAATAGCAAGTTCTGAAATTGAGGGAGTAATTAATAGCCTACCAACCAGAAAAAGCCCAGGACCAGACAGATTCATAGCCAATTCTACCAGAGGTACAAAGAGGAGCTGGTACCATTCTTCCTGAAACTATTCCAAACAATAGAAAAACAGGGACTCCTCCCAATTCATTTTATGAGGCCAGCATTATCCTGATACTAAGACCTGGCAGAAACACAACAAAAAAAGAAAATTTCAGGCCAATATCCCTGATGAACACTGATGCAAAAATCATCCTCAATAAAATACCAGCAAACCGAATCCAGCAGCACATCAAAAGGCTTATCCACCACAAATGAGTCGGCTTCATCCCTGGGATGCCAGGCTGGTTCAGCATACACAAATCAATAAATGTAACCCATCACATAAACAGAACCAACGACAAAAACCACATGATAATCTCAATAGATGCAGAAAAGGCCTTCAATAAAATTCAACACCTCTTCATGCCAAAAACACTCAATAAACTAGGTATTGATGAAACGTATCTCAAAATAATAAGCTATTTATGACAAATCCACAGCCAATATCATACTGAATGAGCAAAAGCTGAAAGTATTCCCTTTGAAAACTAGCACAAGACAAGGATGCCCTCTCTTACCACTCGTATTCAACATAGTACTGGACATTCTGGTCAGGGCAATAAGGCAAGGCAAAGAGATAAAGGTATTCAAATAGGAAGAGAGGAAGTCAAATTGTCTCTGTTTGCAGAAGACATGATTGCATATTTAAGAAACCCCATCATCTCAGCCCAAAAACTGCTTAAGCTGATAAGCAACTTCAGCAAAATCTCAGGATAGAAAATCAATGTGCAAAAATCACAAGCATTTCTATACACCAATAACAGACAGAGAGCCAAATCATGAGTGAACTCCCATTCACAATTGCTACAAAGAGTATAAATACCTAGATATCCAGCTTACAAGGGATGTGAAGGACCTCTTCAAGGAGAACTACAAACCACTGCTCAAGGAAATAAGAGAGGACACAAACAAATGGAAAAAAATTCCATGCTCATGGGTAGGAAGAATCAATATCGTGAAAATGGCCACACTGCTCAAAATAATTTATAGATTCAATGCAATTTCCATTAAGCTACCATTGACTTTCTTCACAGAATTAAAAAAAAAACTACTTTAAATTTCACATGGAACATAAAAAGAGCCTGTATAGCCAACACAATCCTAAGCAAAAAGAACAAAGCTGGAGGCATCACGCCACCTGACTTCAAACTATACTGCAAGGCTACAGTAACCAAAACAGCATGGTACTGGTACCAAAACAGATATATAAACCAATGGAATAGAACAGAGGCCTCAGAAATAATGCCACACAGCTACAACCATCTGATCTTTGACAAACCTGACAAAAATAAGCAATGGGGAAAGGATTCCCTATTTAATAAATGATGTTGGGAAAATGGTGAGCCATATGCAGAAAGCTGAAACTGGACCTCTTCCTTACACCTTATACAAAAACTAATTCAAGATGGATTAAAGACTTAAACATAAGGCCTAATACCATAAAAATCCAAGAAGAAAACTAGGCAATACCATTCAGGACATAGGCGTGGGCAAAGACTTCATGACTAAAACACCAAAAGCAATGGCAACAAAAGCCAAAATAGACAAATAGGATCTAATTAAACTAAAGAGCTTCTGCACAGCAAAAGAAACTATCATCAGCGTGAACACGCAACCTACAGAATGGGAGAAAATTTTTGCAATCTATCCATCTGACAAAGGACTAATATCCAGAATCTACAAAAAACTTTAACAAATTTACAAGAATAAAACAAACAATCCCATCAAAAAGTGGGCAAAGGATATGAACAGACAGTTCTCAAAAGACGACATTTATGTGGCCAATAAACATATGAAAAAAAGCTCATCACTGGTCATTAGAGAAATTCAAATCAAAACCAGAGTGAGATACCATCTCATGCCAGTTAGAATAGCAATCATTAAAAAGTCAGGAAACAACAGCTGTGGGAGAGGATGTGGAGAAATAGGAACACTTTTACATTGTTTTGGGGAGTGTAAATTAGTTCAACCATTGTAGAAGACAGTGTGGTGACTCCTCAAGGAACTAGAACCAGAAATACCATTTGATCCAGCAATCCCATTACTTGTATACCCAAACGATTATAAATCATTCTACCATAAAGACACACGCACACATATGTTTACTGTAGCACTATTCACAATAGCAAAGGCTTGGAACCAACCCAACTGCCCATCAATTATAGACTGGATAGAGAAAATGTGGCACATATACACCATGGAATACTATGCAGCCATAAAAAGGATGAGTTCATGTCTTTTGTAGGGACATGGATGAAGCTGTAAACCATCATTCTTAGCAAACTAAGAAAGGAACAGAAAACAAAACACTGCATATTCTCACTCATAAGTGGGAATTGAACAAAGAGAACACATGGACACAGGCAGAGGAACATTACATACCAGGGCCTGTCGGGGTGTGGGGTCAAGGGGAGGGATAGCATTAGAAGAAATACCTAACGCAGATGACGGATTAATGGGTGCAGCAAACCACCATGGCACATGTCTATCTATGTAACAAACCTGCATATTCTGCACGTGTATCCCAGAACTTAAAGTATAATTTTAAAAAAAGAAAAAGAACAATTTGTTTTAAAAGATCTCCTTCGCATTTAAGCATTCTTTTTCACTCTTTCTTCTTCTGTTTCCAAAATAACTTAAAAACATTCTGCCAAAAGAAAATAATCTTTAAAATAAATAACAATAATTGAGTCTAGGAATATGTTCTCAGTTATTGCAACCATTTTACTATGTGAAGGTCAAGAAATCTATCTAACATCCTGTTTATATCAAAGAGTTTATATATTTTTCTCATCAATCTTGTATTTCTATATCTTTCTTATGAAGCATGCAACTTGTATAGGCACACATAGACCATAATACAAAAAGTAATATTTTCTATCTTTATCAAGGGAAACGAAATGTTCTCACTAATTATTTCCAGGACATAGCAATCCGACTGAGAATTGAAGATAGCCATGAACATTAACTGGAAATTAAGCACATAAGGTCAGAATTCAAAATTATCATACTACAGTAGAAAAAACAACAGTCTACAACTTAGGAGAATTTAGGGAGGTTCTTTTAGGAGAATTTTAGGACAATTAAGCATAGGACAAATCCTTTTACCTCTCAACTTTCCCAGGTCTCGTATTCCAAAATTGCATGATACTATGTAATGCCAAGGTATTGAACTTAGTCCAAACTTAAGGTTTTTCAGTGGGTGTCACCATAAGGAAATTGTATAAACTTCTGAAGGTATTCTGTCATGTAGTAATAAATATAGCTTAAGAAAGTGTTATAATCATTAATTTACATGGAATTAACAGTTAAAATACATATTTGTTAATGTAGGGTGAAAAAACACATTATAATATCAATTGTAGTTGAGGTTCAAGGTTATTTTGTGAAAATAATAAAGAATTAAATAGAATAAAGAGTTATTACATATAATAAAGGCTAACAGGGAAAGAGATCTTACAATTGATAATAAAGAAATTAAACCTATTGTAAAAAGCACAGGTTGGCAACCTATGGCCCAAAAACCAAATCTAGGCTACTTCCTGTTTTTGAAATAAAGTTTTATGCAAACATAAATACCTTCATTATATATTGTCTATGGCTGATTTTACCCTACAGAAATAGAATTGAATAGTTGGCACAGAAAATATATGGCCCACAATGCTTAAAATATTTATTATCTAGCCCTTTATTGAAAAAGTTTGTCAACATCTGGTAGAGGAATTTCAAGATGACAATGCTAACTAATGCCATACTAAAAATACAACCCAAATTAACTAAACTTTAGTTTGGAAAGAGTCTTTGGACTTCATAAAAACTGAGTAAATAAAGCCCTTATGATGTAAAAGACACAAGCATCTTAATATAGTTTTAAAGATCACAAATTTGAATCCCTAATAATTAGTAAAAAAAAAAGGGGGGGGGGTTAAATAGAATTCACCATATTCCACATTTAGAACAAATTTTTATATCTCACTTGATTTTTATCATTAAAAGTCAGAATGTTTTACATCATTAATGGTATTCATAATTGAATACACATGGCACACACTTGGGACACTTCTGAAATGTTTCATAACCGTTGATTAAAATAAAAATGTATTCTTTGAATTACAAAGTCTTCACTGGCATTTCTTCTCCCATAGAAAAGCCTTCCACTCAGACAGAGTCCTAGTATTTTCAGTGACTAGTCTGGTATACAGCATGCGCCCTGTAAGTTAAATAAATAAATTTTTTCTGAAAAAAATACATAAACTTTGTCTTTTGTTACCTATTGGATTATGAAAGGAAGATTTTGGTTGCTGTTCATTTTTCTGTAGACATTTACAGGGAAATGAAAACAGGCCATGTAAATTATATTCATCAAAAGCACACAATTTCCAGAGATTGCCTTTCACTTGAAGATAATGAAACAGCCATGGCTGGTTAGCTTCTGATTTACTTCAAGTTTCTATAGCTGATATTTCCACTTAAATAGATTTGTAAGTCTCTTCCTTAAATATTGAATTTATCCAGAAACAGTCTTTCTTTCCATTGCTTTAAATGAATATTGATTTTTCTTTTAGCTTTAAAAGCCATCAGTTGAGTCTTAAAATGTATCAGTAATTATTATGAGAATTAAATAGTGCAAGTAAAATGACCCACTTTAATTAATCTAGTTGAGCAGCTAATGATCACATTTTTTTTTACATAAAATTGTATTCCTTTCTGTAGTTGGTCCAGTGGCATTTCATCAGGAAGAAATACAGTAAGAAGAGTGCAGCTATCTCCATCCATACAGAGCTGATTATAATATAGAAGTCCTGTAACTGGTCATTTCATTTCAGAAGCTTATTGATATGGCTCAGCTGAATTATATCTCCCAAATGTCATCTTGAATTATGTCTCCCATAATTCTCACGTGTCATGGGTAGGACCCTGAGGGAGATAACTGAATCATGGGGGCGGGTCTTTCCCATGCTATTCTTGTGATAGTGAATGAGTCTCACAAGATCTGATGGTTTTATAAAAGGGAGTTCCCCTGCACAAGCTCTCTTTGCATGCCCCTATGTAAGATATGACTTTGCTCCTTCTTCACCTTCTACCATGATTGTGAGTACTCCCCAGCATGTAGAACTGTGAGTCAATTAAACCTCTTTTCTTTAAAAATTACCCAGTCTCGGGTATGTCTTTATTAGCAGCATAAGAACAGGCTAAAACAGTAAATCGGTACCACTAGCGTGGGGTGCTGCTGTAAAGATACCCAAAAATGTGGAAGTGACTATGGAACTGGGTAACAGGCAGAAGCTGGAGCACATTGGAGAGCTCAGAAGAAGACAGGAAGATGTGGGAAAGTTTGGAACTTCCTCGAGACTTGTTGAATAGACTTGTTGATATAGACAATAAAATCCAAGCTGAGGCAGTCTCAGATGGAGATGAGGAACTTGTTGGGAACAGGAGTAAAGGTTACTTTTGCTACGCAAAGAGACTGTTGGCATTTTGCCCCCACCCTGGAGATCTGTGGAACTTTGAACTTGAGAGAGATGATTTAGGGTATCTGGTGGAAGAAATTTCTAAGGGGCAAAGCAATCAAGAGGTGACAGGCATACAAGTTAGGGAAATTTGCAGCCTGATGATGCAATAGAAAAGAAAAACCCATTTTCTGGGGAGAAATTTAAGCCAGCTGCAGAAATTTGCATAAGTAAGGAGAAGCTGAATGTTAATCACAAAGACAATGGGGAAAATGTCTCCCTGTCATGTCAGAGACCTTCATAGCAGCCCCTCTCATCACAGACCTGGAGGCCTAGGAGGGGAAAATGCTTTCATGGATGAGGACAAGAGCCCCCCTGCTCTATGAAGCCTTGGGACATGGTGCCCTGCATTCCAACTGCTTCAGCCCCAGCTCAGCTAAAAGGGGCCAATGTACAGCTCAGGCCATTACTTCAGAGGGTGCGAGCCCCAAACCTTGGCAGTTTACATGTAGTTTTGGGCCTGTGGGTACAAGAAGTCAAGAATTGAGGTTTGGGAACCTCCGCCTAGATTTCAGAGGATGTATGGAAATGCTTGGATGTCCAGGCAGAAGATTGCTGCAGGGGTAGGGCCCTCATGGAGAATCTCTGCTAGGGGAGTGTGGAACGGAAATGTGGGGTTGGAGCCCCCACACAGAGTCCCCACTTGAGCACTGCCTAGTGGAGCCATGAGAAAAGGGCCACCATCCTTCATACCCCAGAATGGTAGATCCACTGACAGCTTGCACCATGCGCCTGGATAAGCCACAAACACTCAATGCCAGCCCATGAAAGCAGCCAGGAGGGGAGCTGTACCCTGCAAAGCCACAGGGGTGGAGCTGCCCAAGGCCATTGGAGCCCACTTCCTTGCATCAGTGTGATCTGGATGTGAGACATGGAGTCAAATGAGGTCATTTTGGAGCTTTAACGTTTAATGACTGCCCTATTGGATTTCAGACTCAAATAGGGCCTGTAGCCTCTTTGTTTTTTCCACTTTCTCCCATTTGGAATGCATTTACCCAATGCCTGTATCACCATTGTATCTGGGAAGTAACTAACTTGCTTGTGATTTTACTGGCTCATAAACAGAAGGGGCTTGCCTTGTCTTAAATGGGACTTTGGACTGTAGACTTTTGAGTTAATGCTGAAATGAGTTAGGAATTTAGAGGACTGTTGGTAAGGCATGATTTGTTTTGAAATGTAAGAACATGAGATTTGGGAGGGGCCAGGGACAGAATGATATGGTTTGCCTGGGTCCCCACCCAAATCTCATCTTGAATTGTAGCCCCCATAATTCCCATGTGTTATGGGTGGGACCTGGAAAGAGGTAATTGAATCATGGGGGCAGGTCTTTCCCCCTGCTATTCTCATGATAGTGAGTAAGTCTCACGAGATCTGATGGCTATATAAAGGAGAGTTCCCCTGCACACACTCTCTTTGCCTGTCACCATTTAAGATGTGACTTTGTTCCTCCTTCACCTTCTTCCATGATTGTAAGGACTT
The DNA here is from genome assembly GCF_029281585.2 of Gorilla gorilla gorilla. NCBI lineage: Eukaryota > Metazoa > Chordata > Mammalia > Primates > Hominidae > Gorilla > Gorilla gorilla. Next base: position 134,282,221 of record NC_073228.2, read on the forward strand.
CCCACATGTGGAACTGTGAGTCAATTAAACCTCTTTTCTTCATAAATTACTAAGTCTCAGGAATGTCTTTATTAGTAACATGAGAACGGACTAATACACTGATAGAAGAAAGGAAGAATGAAGACAGTGGCTTGGCCCCTTAAAAATGATTTACAAATCAAGAGGCAAAAAATCAGGTTATCTGTCTTCTTACCCAAATGTTTTAACATTTGAAAATTTTAAGGAAAAATTAGACAATCCCTGAGGAATATGTCATAATTATTGCCATTTAAATGAAATAAAATATATTGTTAATTTTACCTTTTCATATACTCTGTTACTGATATTTTAAAATATTTACCCCTCTTTTTTCCTGAGAATCAGATTTTCTTGCCTTTTCACTTATTTGGCCATGGAAATTGGTTTAAGTCCATAAAGTATGAGCTGTAAAGGGCTTTTATTCCAAAATCTACATGAGATCCCAACTACAGGTGCAACTATCAACCTCTCTGATAAGACCATGGAGAAATTTAAAGAGATGGCTACTATAAGTTCTCAGCTAGACAAAAGAGTTTCTAAGAAGTTGAATGGAATTATCTCATCGCTCTTTGATTTTTAAGCCCAAAGTAGAAATGAACCTGGATTGAAGGTATACGTAGGTGTGGTTTTGTGTAACAGAGTGGTTTATAATCAAATCTGCAAGAATTCCATGCAACTTTTAAAGGATTTGTGCCATCTTGTACTGAAAGGATAGCAATTGTGTAAAATTAAAAGAGGACTCCTTCCCTAAGTAGTCTGAGGGAACTACTCAAATGCAAATATTTGCCATTTTTTCATAGAAGAGCAGTGACTCACAGGATGGGACCAAGATTACAGCAGGCAGGGCCAAAAACCCTGGAGGACAATTCTCAAGGAGCCAAACTGAGTTCTAATCATAATAATCAACAATATTTCATGCTCTCAGAGCATGGGGAATTGGTCAGCATAATAGATGCAGGCATTTGGTAAGTTCAGTATGCAATTATAATTCAAAAAAGGAAACATTTATTAAGTTAGAAATAAATGAGAACCTCCAACGCCTAACAAAAAATTTCCATAAACATCTGGAGCAAACACCTTAAATATGGTAACAATGAAAACAGTTTCTTAAAAATAAGGGACAACTCAACGATATATACTACCACCACATCTATTCTATTTTATTGGCAGTCTTAAGTAGTATAAGAGGAAACAAAAAAGTATTAAGGGTATAAGACAGGAAAGCAAAATTATTAGAGATAATTTTTATCATTTACATAGAAAATGCAAAAGAATCCATAAATCTTATAAAAGGACTGAATATAAAGTCAATAGCATTTATATACACCAGAAGCAAATACCTAGAAAACAAAAATAAAGAGAAGAAAAAATTTTCAATAATTTAAATACAGCAGTATTTACAAGAATACAAGAATAATATATCATAAGATATATAAAATCTCTACAGGTAAATTATAAAACTTTTAGAGCTATTAAAAATAACTGTAAAATGCAGAGAAACCATATTTATAAGGAGAAAAACTTTATATTATAGAAAAATCAATTTTCCCTAAGTGGAACTCCAGATTTAATAAAATTTCAATAGAAATTTCTGTTTTTTTAATGCAACTTGTTCAGATTGTTATAAAATTTATATAAAAGAGCAAAAAGAGCTAATAAATACCCTGAACTAATCTGAATAAGTGAAGGATGGGTAATTTGTCCTACTAAATACTTTAAATCTGTAATAATCTAAATAGTATGTTACAGCATCAGGGATAGAAAATATAGCTTATCTGATAAATAAAGGTGCTAAAAAGTACCCAAACATTAATGGAACATTGTTATATGACAGAGATAGCATGCCAGATGGCTGGGTAAAGTTGAAATTATTTAATAAATAGATAAGTTGAAATTATTAAATAGACATTAAGAAACATGGTTAGCCAAGTGAATAAAGACAAAATTAAATCTCTACCTCATAGAATATAAAAATAGATTCCAAAAGCATTAAGGACTTAAGCTTCTTAGTAGAAAATATAAGTAAATACCTTTTAGACTTTAGAGTGAGAAAAGTTTCTTAAATAAGTACAAAACACATTGACTATGAGAAAAAAATGATACATTTGGATTAAAACTAACATTAGTTAATCAAAACAATAGATCAAATTGGGAGGCGATATGTGTATTACAGACAAGTGCCAAAGCATTGGTATGGATAATAAAGTGCTTCTATAGGTCAATAAGAAAAGCAAAGTAAAAATTAAACAGAAAATTGTTGAAAGTTATAACTGGCATCAGGCGCGGTGGCTCACGCCTGTAATCCCAGCACTTTGGGAGGCCAAGACGGGCGGATCCTGAGGTGCCAAGCATGGTGGCGGGCACCTGTAGTCCCAGCTACTCGGGAGGCTGAGGCAGGAGAATCACTTGAACCCAGGAGGTGGAGGTTGCAGTGAGCCGAGACCGTGCCATTGCACTCCAGCCTGGGCAACAGAGCCAGACTCCATCTCAAAAAAGAAAAGAAAAGAAAAGAAAAGAAAAGAAAATTATAAATGGTAATTTCAAAAATAAAATCCATGAATGGCAATAAGCATATAATGAAATATTTAAAATTATTAATGGTTGCAAAAATAAAAATCAAAATTGCTGAGATACCACTTACATTCATTTGTTTAAAAATAAAAAGAAGGGACCTATAATCCCAGCACTTTGGGAAGCCGAGGCAAGCAGATCACCTGAGGTCAGGAGGTGGAGACCAGCCTGACCAACATGGAGAAACGCTGTCTCTACTAAAAATACAAAATTATCTGGGCGTGATGGAGCATGCCTGTAATCCCAGCTACTCGGGAGGCTGAGGCAGGAGAATCGCTTGCACCCGGGAGGCAGAGGTTGCGGGGAGGCGGAGGTTGCAGTGAGCCGAGATCGCGCCATTGCACTGCATTCTGGGCAACAAGAGGAAAACTCCGTCTCAAAAAATAAAAAATAAAAATAAGGAATTAGACAATAATTAAGTATTGAAATGGACGTACAACCGGAGGATATCTTACATATTGCTGAAGGAAATGCAAATTGGTGCATTCACTTAGAAAACCAGTTTGGCATTTTTTCCTAAACTAGAACATTCTATGCCTTATGGTACAGAAATTTCATCCCTAAATATAAAATCAATATACTGCAATACGGTTTAAAATAAAAATATACTTCTTCAGAGAGTATCTAAATGCTATAAGAAATTACAAAGGAATGACAAACATAGAATCAGAAAAAAAGCTTGTTTAGACTGAGGTAGGTAGGGAAATGAAATATAGAATAAATTTTAAAATTATTTTTAAAAAGAGAGAAATACTTTACATTGCCTGACATTTCATCCTCTGCGAATATGCCTTAGAGAGAACAAGACATTGGAGGTTAAAAAAAAGGGGGATTCTCTCATGGATATTGTTCCCCAAGAACCTCCCATGATGTGAGAATCCAGCCAAAATGAATGTGATTGTAGTGTATAAAAATTAGTAATTAGTAGCTTCGTATGCTGTGGCACCTTAACTCAAAAAAAGCACCTTTTCTGAAACTTATCTGGAGAGCCAGACTCTAGTCACTCCCTACCCACCCCCACCACCAAACCCGCGGTTCCCCACCTTTGGTCCCTGGTTTGTTAGGAACCAGGCTGCACACCAGGAGGAGAGCAACCGGCCAGCATTATCCCCTGAGCTCCACCTCCTGTCAGACCAGAAGCGGCATTAGATTCTCAAAAGAGCGTGAACCCTATTGTGAACTGTGCATACAAAGGATCTAGGTTGTGCGCTCCCTATGAGAATCTAATGCTTGATAATCTGAGGTGGAACAGTTTCATCCCAAAACTACCCCCACAACCCTATCTGTGGAAGAATGGTCTTCCGTGAAACCGGTCCCTGGTGCCAAAAAGGCTGGGGACCACTGCCCTAGAGGAAGCACTGAACTTATTGAGTGATGGCATCTCATCCAGCAGGACACTTTCCTAAGATATATTTGGTGGCAATTTCACTACTTAAAGTTTTCTTATTAAATTATTAACAAATATGCTCACATTATATTCTAACTTTGTGTACATTAACAATTTTGCATTAAACCTTTCCAGTTTTCTTTACCAAAAAGTATTAAAAACTTGAAGTGAATTATAATTTTATTTATAATAAGCATTTTCTGTGATTTTTACATATGAGTACTGTACACATAGTAGGCACTCAAGACATTCTTGTTGAGAAAAGGAGTAAATAAATGAGAAGGCAAATTTACATAATGATTAAGATTATAAGAACCCAAGACCTGGGTTTGGGTCCTCCTTCCTCTTTTACTAGCAATGTGAATCTGTAAATTTTAGTCTTTTTTATTTGCTGAGTAAAAAAGTGGTTTATAATAGCAATCACCACCGAGGGCTGTCATGATGATGAAATGACAACATGTATGTGCCTAACAGTGTGCCTGGCACATGTAAAATGCTCAATAAATTTAAGTTATTACTTTGATCATCATCATTTTATATATATATATATATATATATAGAGAGAGAGAGAGAGAGAGAGAGAGAGAGAGAGAGAGAGGATGCTCACCTAATCAGACTTTCTCACTACTTGATGATACCTAATTAAGAGAATTTACTGTAATACCTAAAGCTCAGTAAATTTATTGCATTCTTGAAGCCATAAAGACTGACATGTTACATTAAAACTTTATTATGCACTGAAAGATTTCATCATAGCAATGATCTTTATGTTCCAGAAAAGGTCATATAAACCACACCTTTGATTTTTCTTTTCTAAGCAGGGAATGTTGAATGTAGAATAAATGTTCAGTTTATCCCTTCCTTTCTTCACAAAAAATTAGCCAACTCTTCTAATGAATTGAACAGTGCTAGACCTTTCCAAAATCCTCTCCTTACTGCAAACTTGTTTCAAGTACTTTCTAAAAGCTCCTGATTAGCCTTAGAAGAAGGAAACATACATACAGCATCCTGAATAATAGTGCCAGTTATTGCAACTTGGAAATTTTTTTCCTCAGGTTCAGTGTTAAGCAAGAATCAATGTGAAATGTTTGATAGAAAGGGCAGTTCTAGAGTGGCATGATGGCACCATTCTTTGGTTTACTAAACAAATGACATGCGTGGTGGCTAATGAAGCCATGAGCATCCCTAGCCCTTGCCTCAATGTTTTCCTCTAGACGACCTGCCAAATGGGGCCAGTGTTAAACACTGAAGGTCATAATGCTGTCTACTAAACAATTCTGATTTTTAATATCCTGTAGTTTATTTGAAATTTCCAAAGAAACATATAAACTCAAGCCAGCGTAATTTAACCAAGTGATAAGAGTGACAGGAGATAAAATCAGAGGAATGGTCAAGAGCATCATCAGGTAGGGCAGGCTGATAAAAAGATTAAATGATTTTTTAATCCAGATTATTTTTGAAAAAATGAGATAAAATATATATATTATATACCGTGAAATACACAGATGTTAGGCATTCTGTTTGATGATCTTAACAGACATCTACACCCATATGCTAAAGATCCCAATGAAGATACAGAACATTTTCTTCACTCCAAAATGTTCCCTCATACCTTTGTTCAAGAATACTCATGCCCATAGAAATAATTGCTTTGACTTCTATCACCGTTAATTAGTTTTGTCTGTTTTTGAGCTCCGTACAAATGGAATCATACACTGTTAACAGACTGTACTATTTTGTATCTTGCTTCTTTCTCTCAACCAACTGCTTTGAAGATTTATTCCTATTGTTGCATGCATCAAAAATTTGCTTCTTAGTATTACTTAGTATTATTTCATTGTATGAAGGCACCATGAATTGTTTACCATATCTCCTGTTGAAGGACATTTGGATTGTTTCCAGTTTAATGTTGATATGAATAATACTGCCAGAAATATTATTGTAAAAGTGTCTGTGAGGACATATGTTTCTATTTCCCTTGGATAAATATTAAAAAGTGAAATTTCTAGGTATCAGGGTGATGTAGAATTACATTTAATCCCAGCTACTCGGGAGGCTGAGGCAGAGAACTGCTTGAACCCGGGAGGCAGAGGTTGCAGTGAGCCGAGATAGCACTACTGCACTCCAGCCTGGGCAACAGAGCAAGACTCTGTCTCAAAAAAAAAAAAGTGCATTTTTCAAAGTGGTTGTTCCATTTTGTACTCCCACCAAAAATGTATGAGAGTTTCTTACTAACATTTTATTTTGTCTTACTAATAATTTTATTTGTCCATCATCTTTTTAATTTTAGTCATTCTAGTGGATTTGAAGTAGTATTTCATTGTGCTTTTTAATTTTCATTCTCTGAATATTAATAATAATAATTGAATTTGAGTACACTTATTAAACATATAAAATAACTTTTCAAGATTTTTGTCCATTTTTATTGGGTTATTTGTTGTTCATCATTAATATGTAGTTCTTTGTATATTCTAGACACATGTTCTTTGTTATATAATGTACTGTGTTTTGTAAGCAGCTTTATTGAGGTATAATTGGCAAACAATAAACTGTACATATTTGCTATATAGAAGTTGATATGTTTGAAGCATGTATGCACTCATGAAACCTTAATGACAAGATAATGAATACATCCTTCACCAAAATATGTCCCTCATGAATTTCACTCAATTCCCAGGCAATCACTACTGATTTGCTTTCAGTCACTACCAGATTAGTTTAATTTTTAACAACTTTATGTACATGGAATCATACAGTATATGATATTTTGTGTCTGGATTCTATTACCAAATATAATTAGATATTCACATATAATATTATATATATCATTTGTTCATTTCTTTTTATTGGTGAGTAGAATTTCATTACATTAATATACCACAAAGTGTTTTGTATCTATTCATATGTTGATGGACATTAGGTTATTCTTAGTTTTCTGCTATTACAAATAAAGCCCATTCTGCCTCAGCCTCCCGACTAGCTGGGACTACAGGCGCCTGCCACCACACCTGGCTAATTTTTTGTTTCCTTAACTTTTATTTTAAGTTCATGTTTGTTATACAAGTGAACTCATGCCATGAGGGGTTTGTTGTAGAGATTATTTCATCAACCACGTGTTACACCTAGTACCCATTAGTTATTTTTCCTGATCCTCTCCCTCCTCCTACCATCCATCCTCAGGTAGGCCCCAATTACTGTTGCTTCTTTCTATGTGTCCATGAGTTCTCATTATTTAGCTTCCCCTTATAGGTCAGAACACACAGTATTTGGTTTTCTGTTCCCGCATTAGTTTGCTAAAGATGATGGCCTCCAGCTCCACCAATGCTCCTGCAAAGGACATGATCTCTTTCCTTTTTCTCGCTGCATAGTATTCCATGGTTACATATCACATTTTCTTTATCCAGTCTACCATTGATGGGTATTTGGGATGATTCCATGTCTGTGCTATTGTGAATAGTGCTGCAAAGAACATACACATGGATGTCTCTTTACAATAGAACAATTTATATTCCTTTGGGTATATATCCACTAATGGGATAGCTGCTTTTAGCTCTTTGAGGAATCTCTATACTACCTTCCATATGGTTGAACTAATTTAAACTCTCATCAACAGTGTATAAATGTTCCTTTTTCTCCACAAACTCATCAGCATCTGTTCTTTTTTTTGACTTTTTAGTAATAGCAATTTTGAATGGTGTGAGATGGTTTCCCATTGTGGTTTTGATTTGCATTTCTCTAATGATTAGTAATAATGAGCTTTTTTTCATATGCTTGTTGGATGTACGTATGTCCTCTTCTGAAAATTGTTTGTTCATATCCTTTGCCCACTTTTCAAAGTGGTTGTTTGTTTCTTGTAAATTTGTTTAAGTTCCTTCTAGATGCTGGATGTTAGACCTTTCTCAGATGCATAGTTTGCAAACATTTTCTCCCACCCTGTAGATTGTCTGTTTACTCTGTTGATAGTTTATTTAGCTGTGCAGAAGCCCTGGAGTTTAATTAGCTCGCATTTGTCAATTTTTGTTTTTGTTGCAATTGCTTTTGGCATTTTCATCATAAAATTGCCCATTCTTATATCCAGAATGGTATTGCCTAGGTTTGTTTCCAGGGTTTTTATAGTTTTAGGTTCTACATTTAAGTCTTTAATCCATCTTGAGTTAATTTTTTATATGGCATAAGAAAGGGGTCCAGTTTCAATCTTCCGGATATGGCTAGCCAGTTATCTCAGCACCATTTATTCAAGAGGGAATCCTTCCCCCTTTGCTTGTTTTTGTCAGCTTTGTCAAAGATCAGATGGTTGTAGGTGTGCAGCCTTATTTCTGGGCTCCCTATTCTGTTCCATATGACTATGTGTCTGTTTTTGTATGAGTAACATACTGTTTTGGTTACTGTAGCCCTATATCAAAGATTGAAGTTGGGTAGCATGATGTCCCCAGCTTTGTTCTTTTTTCTTAGGATTGTCTTGGCTATTCGGGCTCTCTTTTGGTTCTATATGAATTTTAAAATGTTTTTTTCTGTGAAGAATCTCAATGGTAGTTTAATAGGAATAGCACTGAATCTACAAGTTGTTTTGGGTAGTATGGTTATTTTAACAATATTGATTCTTCCCATTTATGAGCATGGAATATTCTTCCATTTATTTGTGTCACCTCTAATTTCTTTGAGCAGTGGCTTATAGTTTCCTTGTAGAGATCTTTCACCTCCCTAGTTAGCTGTATTCCTAGGTATTTCATTCTTTTTGTGGCAATTGCAAATGGGAGTTTGTTCCTGATTTGGCTCTTGGCTTGACTGTTGTTGGTATATAGGAATGCTAATGATTTTTGTGCATAGATTTTGTATCCTGAGATTTGCTGAAGTTGTTTATCAGCTGAAGGAGCATTTAGGTTGAGACAATGGGGTTTTCTAGACATAGGATCATGTCACTGGCAAACAAGGATAGTTTGAATTCCTCTTTTCCTATTTGGATGCCTTATTTTTCTTTCTCTTGCCTGATTGCCCTGGCCAGGACTTCCTATCACATACTGAATAGGAGTGGTGAGAGAGCGCATCTTTGTCTTGTGCCAGTTTTCAAGGGGAATGCTTCTAGCTTTTACTCATTCAATATAATGTTGGCTGTGCGTTTGTCATACATGGTTCTTATTATTTTGAGGCATATTTCTTCAATACCTAGTTTATTGAGAGTTTTTAACATGAAGAATGTTGAATTTTATCAAAAGTTTTTTTCTGCATCTATTGAGGTAATCATGTGGTTTTTGTCTTTAGTTCTGTTTATGTGAAGAATCACATTTATTGATTTGCATATGTTGAACCAACTTTGCATTCCAGGGATGAAGCCTACTTGATCGTGGTGGGTAAGCATTTTGATTTGCTGCTGGATTCAGTTTCCCAGTATTTTATTGAGGATTTTTGCATCGATGTTCACCAAGGATATTGGGATGAAGTTTTCTTTTTTTTTGTTATATATCTGCCAGGTTTCAGTAACAGGGTGATACTGACCTTGTGGAATGAGTTAGGGAGGAGTCCCTCCTTTTCAATTTTTTGGAATAGTTTCAGTAGGAATGGTACCAGTTCTTTGTACATCTGGTAGGATTCAGCTGTGAATCCAGCTGGTTCTGAGCTTTTTTTGGTTGGAAGGCTATTTATTACTGCTGCAACTTCAGAGCCTGTTATTGGTCTGTTCAGGGATTCAATTTCTTCCTAGTTCAGTCTTGGGAGGGTGTATGTGTCCAGGAATTTATCCATTCCTATTAGGTTTTCTAGCTTATGTGCATAGAGTTTTTCATATTATCTGATGGTTATTTGTATTTTTGTGGGATCATTGGTAATATCTCCTTTGTTGTTTCTAATTGTGTTTATTTGGATCATCTCTCTTTTTTTCTTTGTTAGCATAGACAAGTCATTCTGAAGACATATGCTTAATTTTCTCTTAGGTGAATGCCTGAATGTACAACGACTGGGTCATATATAGTGCTAGGCGTACATTTGATTTTTTAAAGAAACTGCTAAACTCTTTTTCAAAGTGCTTTTACCATTTTATATTCCAGCCAGTAGTGAAAGAGAGTTCCAGTCCAACATACTCTTGCTAACAGTCTGCATAATCCTTTTAAAATTTTGCCTTTCAAGTGGGCATGCAGTGGTATCTCATTGTGGCCACATATATAATCATACACAAAGTAGGAGAAGGAGACAAGAGAGAATGAAGCAGAAAAAAATATTTTTTAAAAAAAATTGGCCAAAAACTTTCTAAATTTGATGAAAAGCATTTATCTATTCACACAAAAATCTCAATGAACTCCAACTGGGATAAACACAAAGACATCAACACCTAGACACATCATAATCAAACTGATGAAAGACAAAGATGAACAGAAAATTTTTAAAGCAGTGAATGAAAAACAAATCATAATGTGGAGGGAAACAATATAATTAATACCTAACAACTCATCTAAAGCATGGAGGCCATAGGGCATTGAATTAATACGTTCAAAGTGCTAAAATAGAAAAAATCTGATTGCCAGGGGTTTTATTCAGAACAAACCATCTTTGAAACATAATGACATTCCAGAATAAACAGAATTTTCAGAATCCATTGCTAGAAAGGATAGAGGCAGGAGTTTGACTCTTACAGTCTGACTTCACAGCCCATGTCCTTGGTTCTTAGCGGACATTGGTTCTCACTGAGCATTCAATGCCTAATGGTTTTCCCTCAGGGATGAAGTAAACCATCTGACTGTAACTTCTTCAAGTATAGCATTGGAACATAAAAGCCTAATCTTCTCATACTTCTAAAAGATGCTGTGAGCACTTTGCTTTCAAACATGCTTTTTAAGACTCTTCCTCCAAACCCAAACTCAAGCAAATACTTTTAAAACCAGCTGCTTTACATTAGACTGAAGATCCATTGAGCTCTCTGGAAACTGTCTTATGTAACGACCTGTGTTTTTTTAATTAGATCTCAGTTGGGTCACCTATCATTTGAGATTACATAAAATTATTTCAAATACTCTATTCCATATTTTTGTGGAAAGTAAAATGTTCTTCTCATGATATCTGTGAATTTCAGGAGGTTTAAATTCTTAAAACCTTTTCTTGCACTGATGTACTACTGCTTTTGACTTATTTATTTATTCATATCCACAATGTGTGGCTGTTTTCTTCGCTTGCTACACAGGCCATAGAGCATGAGTATAGGTTTCCCAGGTCTCCACACACCACCAAGGCACACTATTCCTTTGTGCATGGCAGGTTTTAATAAAGGTGTGGTATAATAGAAGAGAAATGGTATTTGTGCACTTAAAAATATTTTAGCCACAGCCAACAGGGTTCTGGAGTTATGCACAACAGTCTCTGTTCCACAGTCAAGTTGTTAATCACCTCACTTTCATTTTTCTTGTATTTTCAAAGCTCATCTCCTTTATTCCTAGTGTCTTCTTAATTGTGAACAGTGAGAGTATCATTCTGTTTTGCTGTCTCCTTTCAAAGCACGTGCTTGTGTCTGCTTATTCAGGTATTCTCTCAAAGGCCCATATTGTGTAGAAAGAAACAATGCCATTTCCAAGGAGTCAGAAGCAGCAGCTATTATTTGTGATTTTAAAATAGCAATTATTGATGCTACACTTTAAAATGTGGTGCATTTCACTTCCTGTCCATTTGTCATACGCAATAGACAAATATCTTTATATTTGTCATTATTTTTATGTGACCTCCTAGCTTTCAACAGAGTAAGCGTATTTTAGAAAACATGTTTCTGTGGCCAGGTTATGAACCAGGTGCTGGAACATCTAGGTTCATGGCCAGTTAGTATTGCCACTTAAACTGAGTTTCACACTTGTGACCTACAGAGAGCAATGGTTGAAAGAAAGTTTGTTTTGTTTCTCAAACGTGCAAACTAATGTGATTTATTGAATATGTATTTTAAACATTAAAATGTCATCTAGGTATTAAGTATTGTTATATTTTCCATTCATTATTTTATTTTAAAATATTTAATGAGTGCATGTAATGCTGCAGTGACCTTATCAGTACTGGGAATGAATACAAAGAAAAGTTCTTACCCTCATGGGCCTTATATTTCTCACATGTTTAGGAGAAAGTTTTTTAGGTAAAATATATGGTTATTATGTTTTCTCCTCTTCTGAGAATAAACATTGACTACTGAACTTCATTCCTTCTATGAGATTTTATCTAGTCGGTAAATCCTACAGATTTCAGATAAAAGTTGATATAATATTGAAAAAACACCTTATTTAACATTCCAACAATAAGGACATCCACAGAATGCAGGAGACAACAGCACATTGTTTAACTCCACTAGTCCTAGGAAAGAAAGAATGATGAGGTGAATTATGTATAGGTTTTTGTCTCTGAGATTTTCCCTTCAAACGTATTCCTTTTAAAGACATTCCATTTATTAATGATGATAGAAATGGAAATTTCAAAGCAGGGAACTAAGATTGTAAAACTGAGAGATACAAATTGCCTTATAATGAATCAGAACCAAACCTTTAAGCCAAAAGATATAAACACTATCTTTATGACTTATATTCCCACGAAATGCCAGCACTACATATTTATTATGTTGGGACTTCAAAATTACAGCTTGTGCTAAATTCCCAAATGATCCCAGAAAATCTTCATTCCAGTTTACATTAAGAAAGGATAGTTTATGAATGAGAAGCCAGAGAATATGATTCTGTTCAACCTATGGCACTGATGCTATTATCTCTCACATAAATCAGATGACAGCTTCTTCATTAGCAACCACGGAGTCAGTATTTAAAGCTCTTTAATTCTTAGGCCCATGGAGATAACACTAGCCTTCCTATGATCCTTATGATAGTGGAAATAAGATACACATAATGCAGTTGCCACTGCAAGAACCATTAGCAACTAGGCAAATTGTGACATTTGGACTGTTGTTGAAGATAGAAAAGTAAATTCTTCATGCTTTGGCTTGAGAAAAACTGAATGCAGCAAAGGAAATGAAAACAGAGAAAAAAATAAACATTGCCTATGAAATTAGGAGAAAGCCACACTTCCAAACCATAATCTGTGAAACACTGTTGTCAAAGGGAATTAAAGATAAATAAAGTTAGAGAAGAGCAATCACATGCATCTGCAGATAAAAATCAATATGCAGAATTCTCCAAGAGGTGAAAGCACAATTTAAATATCTGAGTCAGTGATTCCTTCCTTGTAACAATAATATCTAAATGTGCCAACAAAATGTAATTCAGGTTACCCTTTATAAGAGGTAAGCAAGTCAGGTCTTAAAAACAACACATGCACACACACACACATACCCCTCACTGCAATGATCAGACTGTTAGTAAAGTCATATGGTGAGTAAATGGGAAATGGCAATTAGCTCTGCAGCTGAAATTGGTCCACTGAGAAGAAGCAAACATTAAAACACTCCACAAAGTGCCTGTGGTATTCAAGGCTTCCCTGGAAGCCAGGCACACTTCCTGCTGGATCATGGAAGACCATTTTCCCAGAGTGGAGTGTTAATGAAATAGACTAACTTCTATTAAACCAAAACTTTCTACCTCATGGAATTGAGTACCAGTTGTTCACAGAAACAACCCACCCACTAACACACCCACTCCCTGGAATACAGCCTTATGGATTCAGTCCTGGTAAAATACCACAGCCAAGAGATGTGTGCTTCCTGATTCTGGGCTCACCATTCTTGGATTGAACCAGCAGGCCTCATCTACTGCTTTATGCATTTGATGTTCTGTTCCAAAGTCAACTTTTAACTACTTCCAAAGTTTCTGTAGCTTCCTGAGGCTGCAGATCCCTCCATCAGAGAACATAGCTCTTTTGGGGGAAAAATTCATAAACAGTATCATTTTGACCACATAATATGAAATTAAATCAGTTTTATTTTCCCATTAACCATTATTGACCACATAATATGAAAATGAATCAGTTTTATGTTCCCCTTAACCCTTTTATCTCATCTATTTACAATGATCTTCATTTCCTCAAGATCCATATTCCCCAATCAAGCTTATTATTCTCTCTGGTTTTCCGCCTCGAACATTGCCCTCATATTTTCCTTTTGGGACCCCCTGCTAGTTTCCTATGGCTGCTGTAACAAATTACCACACATTAATGGCATAAAACAACAGAAATTTGTTCTCTCACAGTCCTGGAGGTCAGAGGTCTAAAATCGGTTCCACTGAGTTAAAATCAAGGTGTCATGAGAACCACAAGCCCTCCATAGGCTGTAGAGGAGAATCTTTTCCTTGCCTTTTTCAGCTTCTGATGGTTGCCAACATTTCTTGGTTTGTAGCCACATCACTGCAATACCTGCCTCTGTCTTAAAATAGCCATTTCTGTGTCTGTTTCAAGTCTCCCTCTGCCTCCCTTTTATAAGGATGCATGTGATGGCACTTAGTGTCCACCCAAATAATCCAAGATAATCTCCCTATCTCTAGATTCTTAACTTAATCACATCAGCAAAGACTGTTTTCCTATAACAGTCACAGCTTCTAGGGATTAAGACTTGATACCTTTGAGGCCACCATTCAGTCTACTACAGAGCCTACAGGTCTAAATCTAAGTTCATTGGTCAAATGTCAGGCAAAGTGTTAGTCTTTATCTCTGCTTTAAATCTTATATACTTGATAAATTAACATACTCCAAATTCAATCCAGTATGGTATTCATGGAAGAATTTGCCCATTGTTGAAAAAAATCCTTTCCGCCACCAACTCCATGGAAAATTATACCCAGAGATCTAGACTTTCAACAGCCAACATTTTAAACCAGACTTAGTGTGGTCATGCTAGACTTCCTTTTACTTCACATCATGTGCCCTAAGCCTTCACTTAGATTTTTGACTCTATAAATGTCCTGGTCATGCTTCCCTACCTAAAATAACTACTATAATAAAATACATTGTATAAAGCAGCATCTATTCTTCATTAATCTTCTTGGTCTTCTCTTTTAACTCTGTAAAAATTGTGTGCTGACACTACTTACAGCTATATGTAAACTGTCTTTAAGGGATTTTTTCCAATAGCTCATGTCAGTGACTTCCTATTTAAAATCTTTATGGTGCTGGCTTTCAAAGGTTTCTTGAACCTGATTTCTTTTGGTGGTAACAATTTAATAGATTCTGGATACAAGTTTAACTTTTGTAATATGTTCTCTTTTTTCTTTTTAATAAGGAATAAATCTGATCTCTAAGACCTTAAGTCCCCTCTTAGTCATCTCCTTTTCTACTTTTGTCACCAGGTAATCCTCCAGTTTGCTCTTGTATCTCTCTGAAGTTAAACTGCCCCCTGACACTAGTTCTTAATTCATGTTAAATACTGTCCTGTTGCCAAACATCTTAGTATCTTGCTAATCAAAGTGTCATCTCTGGGTTGACAAACTTAGTATAACATGGGCATCTGTTAGAAATGAAAAATTTCAGATCTATTGAATTAGATCTACTGAATTAGGACCTGAATCTTAGCAAGATCTCCAGGTGATCTCAATAAAATTTACATTAAAGTCTAAAAAGTGCTTTCCTAACCAACACAATTCTAATGTCACATTTAAATGGACAATCTATAAGTTTAATAATTGTTTTCCTATTTACATTTGTAATAATTTCATTCGGATTTTTTTTTCTCCATCTCAATCCAGTTGGCAGTCACCAATTACACCAATCCCCAAATTATTTATCTTAATTTAAGGAAGAAAGACAATAATGGGGTAAAGATACTAGTAGTTTCCTTCTAATACTCCAGAGATTGGGAGGAAAATGATTTTGAAGGATGCCAACTTTCATATTGAAAAAGTAAATTAATATAAAATCTATAGCAGATGATGGATTTGTAATAAAAATATGTAAGTACATTAAAAACCAGCTACTTATTGAGACATGATGAACATAGTACAGCAAATGTCAGTTTAGTAACATATTCACTCATTGTTTTCTCATATTCTTAAATGACTACATCACTGTATCTTCTGTTTTAGTTATTAGCTCCAAAGTATTTTTAAAATAAATTACCAAAGCTTGATTAATAAATGGATATAATTCTCAGTTGCATTAAAATATTGTCTGGGACTTTTCTTTAAAAATGTCTCCAAGGACTTTGTTTACAAATAGACTATAAGAGTCTGTCATCTGTAGAACATTACAAACCATCTTATTCTCAAATAAATGAACAAGAAAACAAACTCTATATTATTATAACATTTGAGGGAAAGCACCTGTGGTTTGTACCTGATCTTATCTTTTCCCATGCTGTTTAAGTCAACATCAGTTGCTCTAAACAGAATAGAGATGGGAAAAGAGATGGAAACTGCAAGCATTTTTAGAGACCCCACTGAGAGTATAATGTTTTATTTCTTCTCCATGCAAAACCTTTGTATGTTCCAATAGCATTTTTAGTCAGAGTTGGTGAGTCTGAATCAGAAAAAAAAGAGTTGAAAAGAGTTGAAAATATTCTGCAAGACTTGCTTGTAACTCATAAATAATGGGCTAACCATTAACACCTATAAGCATATGTTTGATTTTTTTTAAATGGTGACTAAGGCTGAGAAGTTAATCCCACTTTTCTATCTTTATCTTATTTTAAAATTATTTTTACTCCTACATAGTAGGAGGTGAAGTTTTCATGTGACCATCTAGTATTAAATCCTTTAAAAATACACTTTACATTATTTATATTCTATAGAAATAATTTCTAAAATTGAGTGTTTACTGTGGGCCAAACACCTTTTAATATATTCTCCTTATAACTTTATGAGTTGTAGGTTATGTCACCGACTTTCTTTTATAAATGATCGAACTGAAGTAGAGAGATTATATCACTTGACAGTAAGTGACTAAGTGGAATTCAATCTCAGGCAGTATAACATATGCTAATTATTTAAAATAAACTCAAATAAAACAGAAGAGTGTAGTAAACAAAAGATTTTCTTAAATTATTTGAAGCAATAAGTCTCCCAGCATTTTCTGAGGGGATGTATGTGTGGGTTAGGGCATGACTTCAGTGTTCTGGCAGGCAGTCAGTAACTCTGCCTTAGCCTTCATGTCCTGTTTATGCAGAGTCTCAAAATCAAAGGTGAGACGAGAGATAAGGTCTTCTCAGGCCTTTCCTAGGCATGTACACAGTCCTACACATGTGCATAACCTTCTGTATTCTCCGAAATATGTTACAAGTTCCTACAGACTTCTTACTCCCCAGGGTTTTTTTTAAGTTTTTGTTTGTTTTTTGTTTGTATTTTTAAATTTGTCCAGCATCCTGTTAGCTGTAATGGGTAAACTGTGTCAGGCAGCTGTGATGCTACAGAATGACCACTGACTTTTTTGAGAAATGTCCTGGTGATAGGGCTTTTGCATGGAGCGAGCTCTTAGGTCAAATCAAGACATGAAGAGAATCCCAGAGAACAAAACAACTCAGGTAGCTTCCAGGTAGGTAAAATGCTCATAATTTTCTGAGGATGGGACTTTTGTAAAGTTGTATACCAGTTCTGCCTCCTAGAGTGGTAGCTAGACTGATGGTTTTCATAGCTACAAGAGTTGCAAGGCTGTTGGTTTTTTAGGCTACCTCAGAGCTGGAAAAGGGGGATGGGAATAAGGAAAGTTAAAATGCTACAAAACTTGCTGTTCTTACCATTCTCAAACTGATTGATCTTTAGGTAGTCACCAAGTTTTCAGCATATTGCTATGTGAACTATTCTCATAGTTTTATCTTGGTACACGCTCTGTCAGATAGTTGGTAAAGTTATTGAGTCAAAATTTTTTACATACTAGCTATTGAAAAATACTACTAATTACCTTCTAAATGTGTCCCCTTATCCTTGAATGTCAACTTTACCAGTAATTGTTCTATTGCCCTTATTTTTACTTGAATGAAAATTTTATGAGCCAATCATTGAGTACATAAACAAAGGTAAACACCTCATGATAATGTACTAGACCCCTAAGAAAAACTGTGTTGTGAGAAATAACATTTAAAATAACATAATTCAATGATCCTGTGTTTACATTTTGAGCACTTTTTTTAATCACTCTGATTTTTTAAAGTATATATATATGTATATATATATATGTGTTTATATATATATATATATATAAACTTTTAGAGTTTCTACTTTCAAAAATAAATTTGTTAAAGCTTAGGTAATTAGCTACTCAAAAAAAACAAGCTGATGCATTCCAACTAGTAAGGTTGATAGAAGTATGGGAATGGTTCTTAAGAGTTTGACCTTTGGATTCAAATATGGCAAACTCTTTAGATTTGAAACCTACCTCAATCACTGCTAGTTGTACAGCAGAAAGCATGTATGGTACTTAACCTCTTTATTTCTCTGTGCGTTCAATGTCAGCAGGGATGATTATAGTGACAAACTCATTGGGTTGATATAAGAACAGAATATATGCAAAGTAATTAGAATAGCGCCTGCCCTATAGTAAACATAAAATAAATGTTCATTTTACTGTTGTTACATGTAACTCCTATGGTATTTGCATTGAAATCACTTTATACCAATAAACTAGATAAGGGATCAACAGACTATATGTTCTGTGGGGCAAATCTGGTCCAAAGCCTGCTTTTGTAAATAAAATTTATTTGGAATATAGTCATTTCCATATGTTTATGAATTGTCTATGACTGCTTTTGTGCTATAAGGTAACTATTAAATAGTTGCAACAGAGATTAGGCAAATATCAAAGCCTAAAATATTTGCCATCTGGCCTTTAACAAAAAAGTTGCTAATCCTTCAATTATATCACCCAATAGAATCATAGAAATCATATTGCTGGACTCTGAGCTTCCATTGGGTACTTGTGAGATAAAGGAGCATGGCCAGGAGGGCCAGTATACATTCTTCATTGGAAGTCTTAACATGGCAATACCATCAAGGTGGGGTCCTCAATTCCGAAAACTCAGGAGCTTGATTTTTATATGGCATTCAGAATATTCTGAATGATATATTGGGAATAATCACACCAAGTTCTCAAGAGACTGATAATTAAAACAGAATATGAGTAAATTAATTTGTAATAAATATTGGCTAAGTAAAGCAGGTTCTGTTCTTTCTTATATAGCAGCTTACTTGGGAAGATTAACAAAATTAATACAAAAAGTATGAAGAACCTAGAAACCAGGGAAGAAGCTGGAAAAAGTTTTCAAAGATATAACTCTGAACTAAGCAAGTTTTTTTCTCAATCTTTACATTGAGTGGTTATTAATCTTAAGACTGTTAAAGAGGAAAAAATGGAAATTAAAAATCTAAAACAAATACTAGTAAATTGAACAAAACAGTATGCTAAAATAAGAGTTGACCAAGATTAGATACTTCCTTTCCAGGGAATCAAGAAATGTTGAATACTCAGAAAGCTATTTAAGGCACATGACTATATCAAAGAAGAAAATTACAGTTATCTTAATAGATGTCAAAAATGTTTAACAAAATTAACAAAATAGATAGACCACTAGCCAGACTAGTAAGAACAGAGAGAAGGATCAAACAGACATAATGAAAAAATGATAAAGGGGATATCATCACTGATCCCACAGAAATAGAAACTACCATAAGAGAATACTATAAACACCTCTACACAAATACCTAGAAAATCTAGAAGAAATGCGTAAATTCATGGACACATACACCTTCCCAAGAATAAACCAGGAAGAAGTCGAATCTGAATAGACCAATAACAAGTCCTGAAATTGAGGCAGTAATTAATAGCCTACTGAACAACAACAACAAAAAGCCCAGGACCAGATGGATTCACAGTGGAATTCTATCAGAGGTACAAAGTGGAGCTGGTATTATTCCTTCTGAAACTATTCTAAACAATTGAAAAAGAGGAACTCCTCCCTAACTCATTTTATGAGGCCAGCATCACCCTGATACCAAAACCTGGCAGAGACACAACAAAAAAAGAAAACTTTAGGCCAGTATCCCTGATGAACATCGATGTAAAAATCCTCAATAAAATACTGGCAAGCCAAATCCAGTAGCACATCAAAAAACTTATCCACCATGATCAACTCAGCTTCATCCCTGGGATGCAAGGCTGGTTCAACATACACAAATCAACAAACATAATCCATCACAGAAACAGAAACAAAAACAAAAACCACATGATTATCTCAATAGATGCAGAGAAGGCCTTTGATAAAATTCAACATCACTTCATGTTAAAAACTCTCAATAAACTAGGTATCAATGGAATATATCTCAAAATAATAAGAGCTATTTATGACAAACATACAGCCAATATCATATTGAATGGGCATAAACTGGAAGCGTTCCCTTTGAAAACCAGTACAAGACAAGGATGACCTCTCTCACCACTCCTATTCAATATAGTATTGGAAGTTCTGGTCAGGGCAATCAGGCAAGAGAAAGAAATAAAGGTATTCAAACAGGAAGAAAGGAAGTCAAATTGTCTCTGTTTTCTGACGACCTGATTCTATATTTAGAAAACCCCATCGTCTCAGCCCCCAAACTCCTTAAGCTGATAAGCAACTTCAGCAAAGTCTCAGGATACAAAATCAATGTACAAAAATCACAATCATCCTTTTATACCAACAATCGACAAATAGAGAGCCAAATCATGAACGAACTCACATTCACAATTGCAAAAAGAGAATAAAATATCTAGGAATATAGCTAACAAGAAATGTGAAGGACCTCTTTAAGGAGAACCAGAAACCACCGCTCAAGGAAATAAGAAAGGAAACAAACAAATGGCAAAATATTCCATCCTCACGGATAGGAAGAATCAGTATCGTGAAAGTGGCCACATTGCCCAAAGTAATTTATAGAATGCCATTCCCATCAAACTACCATTGACTTTCTTCACAGAATTAGGAAAAACTACTTTAAATTTCATATGGAATCAAAGAAGACTCCGTGTAGCCAAGACAATCCTAAGCTACAAGAACAAAGCTGGAGGCATCACCCTACTGACCTCAAACTCTACTACAAGGCTACAGTAACCGAAACAGCATGATACTGGTACCAAAACAGACATATAGACCAATGGAACAGAACAGAGACCTCAGAAACAACACCACACATCTACAAGCATCTGATCTTTGACAAACCTGACAAAAACAAGAAATGGGAAAGGATTCCCTATTTAATACACGGTGCTGGGAAAACTGGCTAGCCATATGTAGAAAACTGAAACTGGACCCTTTCCTTACACCTTTTACAAAAATTAACTCAAGATGGATTAAAGACTTAAATGTAAAACCCAACCATAAAAACCCTAGAAGAAAACCTAGGCAATACCATGCAGGACATAGGCATGGGGAAAGACTTCATGAGAGCGCCAAAAGCAATTACAACAAAAGCCAAAATTGACAAATGGGATCTAATTAAATTAAAGAGCTTCTGCACAGCAAAAGAAACTGTCATCAGAGTGACCAGGCAGCTTATAAAATGTGAGAAAATGTTTGCAATCTACCCATTTGACAAAGGTCAATATCCAGAATTTACAAGGAAATTAAATTTACAAGAAAAAAACAACCCCATCAAAAAGTGGGCAAAGGATATGCCTTCTCAAAAGAAGACATTAATGTGACCAACAAACTTTTATTAAAAAAGCTCAACATCACTAATGATTAGAGAAATGCAAACCAAAACCACAATGCAATACTGGCAAACTGAATCCATGCCAGGCAGAATGGTAATGATT